>NC_085992.1:51364624-51454624 GCF_030014385.1 Trichomycterus rosablanca
CAGAAAACAGCGAGAGTTGAAGGATTGAATGAATAATTGATGAGAGAAGCTGCACTCGCCCGGACATTTTTGGCTTTTAACAACCGAAAATAAACATATAAATAAATAAAATAATTATGCAAAAATCTTTACTGCCGTTGTGTCTGTGGGCGAGTTTATTTTCTTCACATCAATGACAAGATTGTGTCTCAAAATATCCGCCTGCAAAAAACCCCCCAAAAAACCTAGTGAGGTGCTGGAAACAGCGTGGGTTCGAATCCCGGGCTGGGCTCACGAATACCATTAACATCTTTACATTCACATTTACAACTTTACATTCACAACATTACATTGATATTTAAATCTTTACATTTACATTTTTACATTTACATCTTTACATCTTTACATTCACAACAATACATTTACATCTTTTCATTCACATTTTTACATTTACATCTTTACATTCACAACTTTGCATTTACATTTTCACATTCACAACTTTACATTCACAACTTTACATTCACAACTTTACATTCACAACTTTACATTCACAACTTTACATTCACAACTTTACACTCACATTCACATCTTTACATTCACATAAACATCTTTACATTCACAACTTTACATTTACATCTTTACATTCACATTTACATCTTTACATTTACATTTTTACATTTACAATTACATCTTTACATTCACATTTACAACTTTACATTTGCATTTACTTTTACATTTTTAAATTCACAACTTTACATTTACATCTTTACATTGACAACTTCACATCAGTGTTAATTTTGACAGCAAATTTTGATTTAGTTTTAGTCATAGTCTTTTGACTAAAATGTAATTTAGTTTTAGTCATAATTTAGTCATCTGAATTGTTTTAGTTTTAGTTTAGTTTTAGTCGACTAATTATCATAAGAATATAGTCGACTAAATCTACAGTCGATTCAGTCGACTAAAATACATGTTTGTTTGTTTGGATTTTAACGTCATGTTTTTACACATTGGTTACATTCATGACAGGAACGGTAGTTACTCATTACACAAGTTTATATCGAACACAGTCAAGGACAAATTTAGTATCTTCAATTAACCTCACTTGCACGTCTTTGGACTGTGGGAGGAAACCGGAGCACCCGGAGGAAACTCACGCGGACACGGGGAGAACATGCAAACTCCACACAGAAAGGACCCGGACCGCCCCACCTGGGGTTCGAACCCAGGACCTTCTTGCTGTGAGGCGACAGTGCTACCCACTTAGCCACCGTGCCGCCATAAAATAAATATAAAGGGTGTAAAATGTAAATGCTTTTTCATCACTTCCCTTAAATTATTTAAGTCATTATATACACTTACACAAAAACAGATGTAACTTATTTCAAACATCTTTATTAACCTGACCTGCTTATTGAGCATAACAATAACAAAATATTAATGACCAGTAGTTCCGCTCTGCCTGAAACATATATGCATTGTTCATAACAAATTGCATATTACATTCTTTATAAAACTGGGTACCATAAAAGCAGCTGTGACATTATGTTGCCATTATACTGCCAGCAGTGCCAGATGTTTCAGATTTGTTGTGTTTTTACCCGAGATCGCCCCACATGGTTTACACATCGTCTTGTTTTTCACGACGTCAAATGAGAAATGTGTCCAGATATATCGACTCTCCTCTTTCTCCCTGTTGACATTGTGGAGTTAACTTGGTTCCATGAGTAAAGAAAGTTCACAGGCTAGTCTGGACTTCCCGGGTTTACTGTAGATCAAACTTGTGCGAGTGTGGTCTTAACGCGGTACTGCAAAAGTGCGAGTGTGGTCTTAACGCGGTACTGCAAAAGTGCGAGTGTGGTCTTAACGCGGTACTGCAAAAGATTAGTACTGATTGGATGGCTAATCGGCTTGTCCCGCCCCTCCACATACGCTAAAGTAGTTCTGATTGGATCTCTTTCTAACTTGTCCCTACCTTCCACAAAACTAAATCAGTTCTGATTGGATGTCGTCCCTGCCAAACATTTTCATCTCGTTTTTATTCATTGACGAAAGTGTCGATTCATTTCGTCATAGTTTTTATCTTTTTTTGTAGTTTTTATTGTCATCGTCTCGTTTTCGTCATGAAAAAAAAGTTCGTTGACGAAAACTATGACGAAAATCATTCGTCAACGAAATTAACACTGCTTCACATTCACATTTACATATTTACATTTACATTTACATCTTTGCATTCACAACTTCACATTCACAATTACATATTTACATTCACAACATTACATTCACAACTTCACATTCACATTTACATATTTACATTCACAACAATACATTCACATTTTAAAATTCACATTTACATTCACATTACATTCACAACTTTACATTCACAACATTACATTCACAACTTTACATTCACATCTTTACATTCACATCTTTACATTCACATCTTTACATTCACAATTTTAAATTCACATTTACATTCACAACTTTACATTCACATCTTTACATTCACATTCACATTTTTAAATTCACATTTACATTCACATCTTTACATTCACATCTTTACATTCACATCTTTACATTCACATTCACAACCCTGTACTGGCACCAGGTGTGCCCGGTGTTCCTGTGCCAGGTGAATGCAGAAACAGACGTTGGTGTAAATTGTGGAGCGTGCGGTGCCAGCGCTCGCCCACTCTCAGCGTGTCGGACTCTGGGGTGCCCGGGCTGAACGCTGGTTTGAAACACACTCGCACGGTCGGTCTGTGCACCACCTACACACACCTACACACACCGAGAGCCGTGCATGGGCGTCGCTCCCACACTGACTCGCGCTGCTAATGCCACCCACACACACACACACACAGATTCATACTTATCATACACATGATCAGCTCTGTAATACACACCTAGTGTGTATTTATTTTAACACAGACTGTCATTATAATGCAAATAAAACCTTTTTTCCAAAAAAGTTGGGACGCTTGGTAAAACGCAGTAAAAAGAAAAAGAATGTGTGATGTGTTCATTCTCTTTAATCTTTATTTCACTGATCATCTTCACTGTAGTTTGTTTACAAAATACTTTTACTAACTTTTAAAGTGCTACATCTTTACATTCACAACTTTACATTTAAAACTTTATATTCACATTTTACATTTACGTCTTTCCATTCACATTTACATCTTCACCTTTACAACTTAACATTCACATTTACGTCTTAAAAATCACATTTTTTACATCTACGTCTTTACATTTACATATTTACAGCTTCACATTTACATCTTTACATTTACATTTTTACATTTCCGTCTTCACATCTTTACATTTACATCTTTAAATTCACATTTACATCTTTACACCCACATACATTCACATTTACATATTTACATTCACAACTTTACATTCACAACTTTACATTCACATTTACATATTTACATTCACATCTTTACATCTTTACATTCACAACTTTACATTAACATTTATATCTTTACAGTTACGGTTTTTACATTTACGGCTTTACATATTTACATTTACATTTACATCTTTACATTCACAACTTTACATTCACATTTACATCTTTACAGTTACATTTTTTACATTTACGTCTTTACATATTTACATTCACATTTACATTTTTACATTCACAGTTACATCTTTACATTCACAACTTTACATGCACAACCTTACATTCACATTTACATCTTTACATTCACATTTTACATTTGCGTCTTCACATTCACATTTACATCTTTACATTTACATTTACGTCTTCACATTCACATTTACATCTTTACATTTACATTTACATTTACATCTTTACATTTACAACTTTACAACTTTACATCTTTACATTTACATCTTTACATTCACAACTTTACATTCACATTTACAACTTACATGGTCTGGCTCCACAGTATCTGAGTGAACTTATTGGTCACTACAGCCCAGCACGTCCACTTCACTCACAAGATGCAGGGTTACTTATAGTTCCTAGTAGTGGTGTGCGATACTGCAAAATCTGGTATAGATCCGATACCAAGTAAATACAGGGCCAATATCGCCGATACTGATTTATATACTTTTTACTTGTAAAGCAGCTTATTTACTGTCATGTAAAGAAGAGCGGTGTGTCATGATGTATGAGGTGAATGTATCATCAGTTTGCTTTGACGACTAAATGATTTTGTGTTCATTAGTTAATCATGCGCATGTGAAATCCCACTACAGCTTTTAGGAGAATAAAAGTAATTTTATTAATGTAATAAACTTTAATGAAGTCTGGGGGGTTTTGTTCAGAAACAATTATATAATAAAAAACGTAATCCCCCCCCCTCTCACTGCATTTTCTGGCTTTTTGTAAAATAAAATACACAAAAATATTAAAGAACGTCAATCTTTTTTCAGTGAAAGGTCTTTGTTCATAAACAATAATATAATAAAACTACATTTATTCCTTTCACTGCACTTCTTATCTGGCTTAAAACAAAGTACAGTACAACATTATAACTGAAGAACAAATGTTAAAAACTTTTTTTATTTAATTAATTAAATGTTGTTAATTCACTGATAGGAAAAAAAAAAACTTTTTCTCTCCGCCTTTCACTTATATGTAAGGGCGGCACGGTGGCTAAGTGGGTAGCACTGTCGCCTCACGGCAAGAAGGTCCTGGGTTTGATTCCCAGGTGGGGCGGTCTGGGTCCGTTCTGTGTGGAGTTTGCATGTTCTCCGGGTGGGTTTTCTCCACACGTCTACTTTTTGATAAAACGGGAGGAACGTACTGAATGTCACAGAGAAAAAACTGAAACTAAAGTATCGATCCGATTCCAATACCAACGTTGGTATCGATACTATGGATATTTGGATCGATCCACCCACCACTAGTTCCAAGAATTAAAAAGATCACGGCTGGTGGAAGAGTATTTTCTTCAAAGCTCCACAACTTTGGAATAATCTTCCTGCCTCTGTTCGGGACTCGGACACGTCTCAATGTTTAAGTCTAGACTGAAAACATTTAGTCTTTTCCAGACTAGGGATGTGTGGCTCCGGTCTTGGGGGTCTGGGCAGTCTGGTGCTCTCATGTTTTGTCAGATTTGCTGGCGCTGCATGTTGGCTTCTGGTTGCTGTCCACCCCCAATATAGACAAAGGAGCAGAGCTTGGGGGTTCTTGGTGATAGAAACTTGTGGTGATCAGGGATGTCGGGTTGCTGTCGTTCTGCCTCTCTTGTCCGATCACTCAGGTTTGATGACGGTGGGGAGGTGGGCGCTGATGTCCTATGAAAGCCTTCATGATCTTGTTACCTGCTCGCTCTCCCTTTTAGTTCTGCTGTAATAATTAGTGGGCGGAGTTTAATGCTACCTTCTGCAGAACTGATATTTTACTGAACTAGCATTTTACATTTTTAGCTCAATTTTCTGTTGTTTTACCCCGAGGTGGTTCTGACGGAAACCTGTTTACTCCTTTCACAAGTCACAAGTCAATATAATCTACACAAAACATATATTGTAAATGTAGCGTAGAAATAAAGAAATAATCTGTAAGTTCAGATAAAAACAACAACAGATTAGCGAGTGTATTTAGCCGTTTTACTTCGTGTCTTTACTTTCCTCCTCATTGTGTAAATGAATGTAATTTCTGTAACAAGAAGGTTCCAGTTAAAAGCTTCAACTGATACGTTTTGTTTTCATTACAGAACAAAAGCGCTCGATAAATCACGGCACAGCGGCCAAAATCCCAAACACAGCAAAAACAATTATAACCGCTGCTTACCTTAGCTTCTGTTCTTCCAGATGCTATTACATTTATAAGCGTGCGTCCCATTAGGAATAGATAGGGTGTGAAGTAAAACAGGAAGTCGTTAGAAAGCTGATCGAGCGTTTCATTACCACGTCATCTGAGCGTTATTATTATTAGAGAGCAGAAAATAACAGGGGGACTCGTGCTGAGTAATTTTTTTTGCGAGTCATGAGTCGAGTCAGAGTCATTTGAAACGAGTCCTCTGGTCTAAGTAGAGCATCTAAATAATCTGATAATGAGTCTTATGTTTTATTAGAATCCTCTTTGCTGAGGCAGCTCACTAGGTTTTCAAACAGACCCCTTATAAAACGAATTAAATCATTAGAAGAGGCGTCCCAATACTTTAGTCCCTGAGGTCTGAGTTCGATCATCGTTAGTACCGGACGCTGAGCTGTAAACACCTCGTTGTTCCTTCGTGTCTCCGCCGGGTTTGTACAGATCCAGATTAATCGCGGCGCTAAACCTTTCCCGGCGCCCCGCGGAAACGTCCTGACCTGAACTCGGCCCCCGGGCCCCGCCCATCGGCTCCGGCAAATCCGTTTTCGAATTCTTTATTTGCTTTGATCTGTGCGCAATTAAATTTCCATCCAGACTCTGGTTAATCGCATTGACCTTTCTGTAATGTTATTGCTATCGAACCGCGTGGAAAGGTCCTTCAGCCAGAGCGCCGGGGCACCGAGGAACCCAAAGTAACAAGAAATAAAAGAGGAAACGACTCGTTCGTTATCGCTGTTTTTGTTCCTTTCTGTAATTAAGGCTTTAAAGTAACAAACAGCTCAAATGAAAGATAATAACGTGTTTATATTGAATTTTAAATCCAGATCTGTGATTATGCAGCACTTCTGACCTGATGTCTGCCCCCGTCCTTCTTCTGGTCCTTCATTAATCAATTCTGATGGGTGAAGCAACAATTCCAGCACCATGGTGGAT
This sequence comes from Trichomycterus rosablanca, assembly GCF_030014385.1. Taxonomy (NCBI): domain Eukaryota; kingdom Metazoa; phylum Chordata; class Actinopteri; order Siluriformes; family Trichomycteridae; genus Trichomycterus; species Trichomycterus rosablanca. The sequence goes on from NC_085992.1 coordinate 51,371,328, forward strand.
ATATCGCCCCTCAACATACACTATATTGCCAAAAGTATTCACTCACCCATCCAGATCATTGAATTCAGGTGTTCCAATCACTTCCGTGGCCACAGGTGTATAAAACCGAGCACCTCGGCATGCAGACTGCTTCTACACACATTAGTGAAAGAATGGGTCGCTCTCAGGAGCTCGGTGAATTCCAGCGTGGTACCGTGATGCCACCTGTGCAACAAGTCCAGTGGTGAAATTTCCTCACTACTAAATATTCCACTGTCGACTGTCAGTGCTGTTATAACAAAATGGAAGCGATTGGGAACGACAGCAACTCAGTCACCAAGTGTTACCACGTAAAATGACAGAGCGGGTCAGCGGATGCTGAGGAACATAGTGCACAGAGGTCACCAACTTTCTGCAGAGTCCATCACTACAGACCTCCAAACTTCATGTGGCCTTCAGATTAGCTCAAGAACAGTGTGTAGAGCTTCATGGAATGGGTTTCCATGGCTGAGCAGCTGCATCCAAGCCTTACATCACCGAGCGCAATGCAAAGCGTCGGATGCAGTGGTGTAAAGCACACCGCCATTGGACTCTAGAGCAGTGGAGACGTGTTCTCTGGAGTGACGGATCACGCTTCTCCGTCTGGTGATCTTATGGACGAGTCTGGGTTTGGCGGTTGCCAGGAGAACGGTACCTGTCTGACTGTATTGTGTAAAGTGTGGTGGAGGGGGCATTATGGTATGGGGGTGTTTTTCAGGAGTCAGGCTCGGCCCCTTAGTTCCAGTGAAAGGAACTCTTAATGCTTCAGCACACCAAGAGATTCTGGACAATTTCATGCTCCCAACTTTGTGGGAACAGTTTGGGGATGGTCCCTTCCTGTTCCAACATGACTGCACACCAGTGCACAAAGCACACGCTCCATAAAGACGTGGATGAGAGAGTTTGGTGTGGAAGAACTTGACTGGCCTGCACAGAGTCCTGACCTCAACCTGACAGATAGAACACCTTTGGGATGAATTAGAGCGGAGACTGTGCGCCAGGCCTTCTCGTCCAACATCAGTGTCTAAATCTCACAAATGCGCTTCTGGAAGAATGGTCAAAAATTCCCATAAACACACTCCTAAACCTTGTGGAAAGCCTTCCCAGAGGAGTTGAAGCTGTTATAGCTGCAAAGGGTGGCGACATCATATTAAACCTTATGGATTAAGAATGGGAGTTACTCAAGTTCACGCGTGTGTGAAGGCAGACGAGCGAATACTTTTGGCAATATAGTGTATATAAAATGGTTTTCATGCTTCAAATGTCCAGAGAATTCGTTAAAGAAAAATAAAAATGACATCCTGCTTCCTGCCCGGAGGGGAAAAGTGGGAGAAAAGAGAAATGTGATGAGTACAGGATGTAGATGGAGGACGCAGCACTTACTGCCTGTACGACAGGAACCCGGAGACAAATAACCAACAGCAGCGCTGCTGATAAAATTAAGTCCTGCACATGTTTTATGAGCCTGCTATAGAGGTAAAAAAAAGAGAGAGAAAAAGACAACATGAGTGGAAAGCACATTACGCGTCCTGCCCAAAGCCCTCACAGCTCTTATTACATTTCCAGTCGGCTAAATTCAGACCCGGGCGCGGAGCCACTTCCATAAAAAAAAAAAGGGAGCCTTACAGAGGGAGGAAGAGGAACGGTACGTCACCCTTACAAAAATCACAACAACCACAGATGTTTAAATAAAAGAGCCACATTTCACGTCAGTCTTTAAATTATGCTCATAAATTCAATGATAGAATGAATAGAAACTACGATACACAGCACAGACGGTGTGAGGCTTCATGTTCTGTCCCGGGGCCACAGAATCGGTTGTTAGTTTTCCAAACTCAGTTCCCTGAGTCGTGTTTTTAGCTGCTTTACTTCCACATCTTGGACATTTCGACTGAGCGATTGCTAACTGAATTGCCGTAGGATAGCTAGGACGCCTCATAGTGCAGATTAACCGGTAAACGTGAAGCACTTGAACGCTACACCGATGGAAACAATTACATCACTAAATACACGGCTCATTTCAAAGTCCGTGATGGTTTTTCGGGGCCGAAAAACAACCCTGACCCGTCGAGGCATGGACTCCACTAGACCCCTGAAGGTGTGCTGTGGTATCTGGCACCAAGATGTCCTGTAAATTGTGAGGTCGGGCCTTCACGGGCCTCCTCGTTTGTCCAGCACGTCCCACAGATGCTCGACTGGATTGAGATCTGAGGAATTTGGAGGACAACACAAGTCAACACCTCAAACTGGTTGTTGTGCTTCTCAAACCGTTCCTGAAGCATTTTAGCTTTGTGGCAGGGAGCATCATCCTGCCATCAGGGAAGTGTCTCCATGAGAGGGTGAACATGTAACGATGCTCAGGTAGGAGCTACGTGTCAGAGTAACATGCACATGGATGGCAGGACCCGAGGTTTCCCAGCAGAACATCGCCCAAAGCATCACACTGCCTCCGCCGGCTCGCATTCTTTCCTTAGTGCATCCTGGTTCCATGTGTTTCCCAGGTAAGCGACGCTTCTTCCATTGCTCTGTGGTCCAATTCCAATGCTCACGTGCCCATTGTTGGCACTTTCGGTGGTGGACAGGGGTCAGCATGGGCACCCTGACTGGTCTGCAGCTCTGCAGCTCCATACACAACAAACTGTGCTGCTCTGTGTATTCTGACTCCTTTCTATCAGAACCAGCATTAACTTCTTCAGCAGTTTGGATCGGACCACACGGGCCAGCCTTCACTCTCCACGTGCATCAATGAGCCTTGGCCACCCATGACCCTGTCGCCGGTTTACCACTGTTCCTTCCTTGGAGCACTTTTGATAGATACTGACCACTGCAGACCAGGACACACCCCACAAGAGCTGCAGTTTTGGAGATGCTTTGACCCAGTCGTCTAGCCGTCACAATCTAGCCCTCGTCAGACTGGCTCAGATCCTCACGCTCGCCCATTTTTCCTGCTTCTAACATCAACTTTGAGGATAAAATGTCACTTGCTGCCTAATATATCCCCCCCACTAACAGGTGCCATGATGAAGAGATAATCAGTGTTACTCACTTCACCTGTCAGTGGTCATAATGTTATGCCTGCTTGGTGTATTACTCTTCAGATTCCACTGATTCTCCTCTGTCTACTGTTTTATGGAACATCTTCCTTAAATTTCTGCTTTTTTGGCCACCTATAAGCTATGTATTTCCACTGAGTTCGCTCCTGACCTAGTACGCTTTCCATGTAAAGGAATTTTCCTCCGTCACCATGGAAACCCCATCCTCAAAGAAACCAATCCACTTGCACCAGGGCCTGGCTGTGATGTAAACCTTTACACGTCTAGCCTCACACCCGATGATGAATAATGAATAACATCATTTTATATCGCCGAAAGTATTTGGACACCTGATCATGAGCTTGTTGGACCTCCAGAAACAGCCTAGCCTTTGGGAGGTGCACTTGTCAGTGCGCTCTCAGTGCTGATCCCAAGCCCAGATGGAAATGCAGGTTGCAACAGGAAGATCCGCCAAGGAGACGCCAAAATAAAAGAATGTCATACAGAAAATGATAGTAGTAGATCAAACTTCATCCTTTCAAGAGCATGATGGATTTACAGCAGGGTTCAAGAGGTTTTAGAGACAAACCTCAGGCTGTGGATTGAAAGCCAGAAGATGAGTTTAAAATGGTCAAAATTGCACCCAATCCAAAAGCTGAAAGGATGAAGAGGCTACAAGAGGCTGATTGCATCTTGAGTCGCCTAGAAAACAGCCACCAAGGATCCAGTCGAGGAATTACTTCTCAGGGGCGTCCAAAATACAAACCATCTGTGTCCCGTTACCATTTTTGAAATGGCTCATGAGGTTTGTTGTGCCACTATTAATCAGGTTTTAAAGAACTGCTTGAACTGTTTGACCTCTGGGTGGCGCTCTCACATAAAACAGATCTAAAACTCTTCCCGTCTTCATTCCCCCCGACTCAAAACATAACATATTACTTATTTATATTTATTTATTTATTTCTTTTATTTTCTTTTATTTATTTTTCTTTTATTTATTTATTTTTCTTTTATTTATACTTATTTTATTTATTTAGCTCTATTATTTTTATATTTATTTTTTTATTATTTTTCCTATTATTTTTATATTTTGTATTTATTATTTCATTTTTATTTTAGTATTTCATTTTTATTTTAGTATTTTATTCACCTACATTAACTTTCCCCAGTTTTTGGATAAACGCGGCGACTCCAGAGAAACAAATGTTCCAATTATTTAGTCTTAGAAGAACAGTTGTACACATCAAGGTAAATCATGACATATCAAGAGTGTGTATGACGGTAAGACGGTACATTCGGTATACCGGCTTTGATTCCTCATACCGTATGGATTTTACATATACCGCCATACCGTAACACAGTTCATTTTAACAACTGTAGGCTTCAATAGGGAGCAAATTATATAATATTGTTTGTTGCTAAAAGCGCTATACTGTAGAGCACCGATAAAGCTCACTAGTTAGCCAGGTAGCGTTAGCATCACAGTGTTAACAGATGAGAGAGGTTTCCTTAATATGGTGAAAAAATAAACAAAAACAGAAGGAGGATGAAGAAAGGGAGACCAAATATGCACTGGAAGAACCTGCCAAAGAAATGAGGCATGTGGGCAGTTTAGAACAGACTAAAACACTCTATACTGCACGGTGTGTCGAGCCACGACTGTTACAAACAACAACGTTACGAACGCAGTAACGATCCACACATACAAGGACACGATTCCTCTACAGACAGTCGAGAGAGAAGCTTTCAGAGCCATAATTATAACTCTGGATTTATAAAAGCACTTTGTAGTTCTACAATTACTGACTGTAGTCCATCTGTTTCTCTACATGCTTTGTTAGCCCCTTTCATGCTGTTCTTCAATGGTCAGGACCCCCACAGGACCCCCACAGAGCAGGTATTATTTAGGTGGTGGATGATTCTCAGCACTGCAGTGACACTGACATGGTGCTGGTGTGTTAGTGTGTGTTGTGCTGGTATGAGTGGATCAGACACAGCAGCGCTGCTGGAGTTTTTAAATACCGTGTCCACTCACTGTCCACTCTATTAGACTCTCCTACCTAGTCGGTCCACCTTGTAGATGTAAAGTCAGAGACGATCGCTCATCTATCGCTGCTGTTTGAGTCGCTCATCTTCTAGACCTTCATCAGTGGTCACAGGACGCTGCCCACGGGGCGCTGTTGGCCGGATATTTTTGGTTGGTGGATGATTCTCAGTCCAGCAGTGACAGTGAGATGTTTAAAAACTCCAGCAGCGCTGCTGTGTCTGATCCACTCATACCAGCACAACACACACTAACACACCACCACCATGTCAGTGTCACTGCAGTGCTTAGAATGGATTTAGTTCTGCTAAACATGATATTAATAAAGAAAAGAAAACAAATCTCCTTCCGTTTAAGTTCCTGTCCACTCATTTTACATCAAATGTGTGTGTGTGTGTGTGTGTGTGTGTGTTGTGCACTCGAGTGACTGCATTTAAACCAGCATTTTTCAGACTCTAAACCGCCCTCAGCGAATCCACCCAAACAACTGAGCAGAAAAAATCAATCCTCTGTACAGACTTCATTATTTATGCCAAGCGTGTGGACGTGGAGCCAATTCGTTTGCTATAATTTCCCAGAATACAAGAAGGCGGCTTCACTTGGCCAAGAAAAATGTTTGTGCTAATTGTTGGATTATTTAGAAAGAAATAAACTGTTCAAGTCAGAAGGTTTTTGGACGACAGCGCAGCAGAATCCTGCAAATACAAAAGATGACGTCTTACAGACAGCACATGTTGCTCTAATGTGTTAATGACCTTTACCAAGGGCACTGACACGCCCCCATAACATGACACACCCTGGTACTGACACGCCCTATACCATGACACACCCTGGTACTGACACACCCCATACCATGACACACCCTGGTACTGACACGCCCCCATACCATGACACACCCTGGTACTGACACGCCCCCATACCATGACAGACCCTGGTACTGACACCCCCCCATACCATGACACACCCTGGTACTGACACACCCCCATACCATGACACACCCTGGTACTGACACGCCCCCATACCATGACACACCCTGGTACTGACACACCCCATACCATGACAGACCCTGGTACTGACACACCCCCATACCATGACACACCCTGGTACTGACACGCCCCCATACCATGACACACCCTGGTACTGACACGCCCCCATACCATGACACACCCTGGTACTGACACGCCCCCATACCATGACACACCCTGGTACTGACACACCCCATACCATGACAGACCCTGGTACTGACACACCCCCATACCATGACACACCCTGGTACTGACACACCCCCATACCATGACACACCCTGGTACTGACACGCCCCCATACCATGACACACCCTGGTACTGACACGCCCCCATACCATGACACACCCTGGTACTGACACACCCCCATACCATGACAGACCCTGGTACTGACACACCCCCATACTATGACAGACCCTGGTACTGACACACCCCCATACCATGACACACCCTGGTACTGACACACCCCCATACTATGACAGACCCTGGTACTGACACACCCCCATACCATGACACACCCTGGCTTTTGGACTTGTTGCCGATAACAGTCTGGATCCTTTTCGTCTTTGGTCCGGGGCACAATAAAAGACCTGGAATGCTGATTCATCTGGCCACAATACACTTTTGTGTTGCAGGCCTGAAATGCAGGAATGGATGTTTATTAATAAATGAAATGAAGTTGAGCAGATAAAAGATGAAATATCTCAGGTTCATCCTGTCTGACATAAAATAAAAGTCAAAGTCAATGTAAGAAACTCTAACTAATTATTGCACTTTTTATTATTCAGGCTGTGAGTCTTGAGTCCTGGTCTCTTTCTCATTACATTAGGGAGCTTTTTCTCGCCGGTTTCCTCCCACAAGTCCAAAGACGTGCAGTCAGACCAGCTGGAGCTACAAAAAATTGGCGTAAGTGTGAGTGTATGTGGGCGTGTCTGCACTGTGATGGAATGAATGAATATATACACACCGATCAGTCATAACATTAAAACCACCTCCTTTTTTCTACACTCACTGTCCATTTTATCAGCTCCACTTACCACATAGAAGCACTTTGTAGTTCTACAATTACTGTCTGTAGTCCATCTGTTTCTCTACATGCTTTGTTTGCACCCTTCTTCAATGGTCAGGACCCCCACAGGACCACCACAGAGCCGGTATTATTTAGGTGGTAGATGATTCTCAGCACTGCAGTGACACTGACATGGTGGTGGTGTGTTAGTGTGTGTTGTGCTGGTATGAGTGGATCAGACACAGCAGCACTGCTGGAGTTTTTAAACACCTCACTGTCACTGCTGGACTGAGAATCGTCCACCAACCAAATATATCCAGACAACAGCGCCCCGTGGGCAGCGTCCTGTGACCACTGATGAAGGTCTAGAAGATGAGCGACTCAAACAGCAGCAATAGATGAGCGATCGTCTCTGACTTTACATCTACAAGGTGGACCGACTAGGTAGGAGTGTCTAATAGAGTGGACAGTGAGTGGACACGGTGTTTAAAAACTCCAGCAGCACTGCTGTGTCTGATCCACTCATACCAGCACAACACACACTAACACACCAGCACCATGTCAGTGTCGCTGCAGTGCTGAGAATCATCCACCACCTAAATAATACCTGCTCTGTGGTGGTCCTGACCATTGAAGAACAGCATGAAAGGGGGTAACAAAGCTGTAGAGAAACAGATGGACTACAGTCAGTAATTGTAGAACTACAAAGTGCCTCTATATGGTAAGTGGAGCTGATAAAATGGACAGGAGGTGGTTTTAATGTTATGGCTGATCGGTGTATAAGTGTGTCATGTTTGGATTGGCCGGTAATATGCTGAATACTGATCGGCTTTCTTTTGAAGACGTGTGAAGATCAAACAGCTTCTCGAGTAGCAGAGCTCTGACCTCAAGTCCACTCGACACTCAGGATGTAAGATGAATTAAAAATGTGAGACAGAATTTCTCCAGCATCTGACTGACTTCACAAACTATCCTACAGACACGCTAATCAATCAGCAAGCTCATGGTCAGGTGTCCACATACTTTTGGACATATGATGTACAATATACAGTACGAAAAAGAATTGAATAGAGATTTCAATGTGTGTTCTACACTTATTAATGTAGACCAGGGGTGTCAAATACATCAACCTGTGTGATAGACTGGTAGGTCGCGCCTCATTCAAACAGGTCGACGTGATTGGCATGAAACGTGGCCACATAGCTACACCTCAGCCCGCCTAAAGCACCGATAATCTAGAACGTTTTCATTCATCAGTAGCCAGTTTGTGCCACTTTTTTATTATTTTTCCTTTTGTAACCTGCACTGTTAGTGAAGATGAACGCAGCAGAGACGCTGTTTCATTCATACGTGGAAGAAGCTGACCAAGAAATTTTAACCCTACAATCTGACATTCGTATGAAGTCAAGCGCCTCTGCTGGATAATTTTGGAACTTTCTGGCTGAGGTAAAATATCCAAACATGAGAAAATGAGCCACATATTTGACAGCATTTTTGGACCAACCTACTTGTGTGGATCAGCCTTATCAACATGTAAATAATGAAGTGTAAATATCGTTCCACATTTACTGATGAACTCTTGGAAGCTGATTGAGAATCGGTATCAGCAGCTCCTGTCCAGATACATAAACCTGACCGACACCATTCAGTACAAATCATCAGAATAAGGTCATTGTGAGTTTTCACTCGCTCGCCCTGTAAAGCTGAATATCAATATAGGAAACCTAAAGAGACCGACCTCAGAAAGTAGATCACGATGACCTGTCGACTGAAATAGTAGAAGTATGGGCACCCTTGATGAAGACCAACGTGCCTTGCTGAATTCAAATGAGTTCATATGACCTTAACACTTAAAGGCGTGGCCCATTATTCCCCCTTTAACCTCATGAGTCTCAGAATCATCCATATTCCTACCATAACATTAAAACCACCTCCTTGTTTCTACACTCACTGTCCATTTTATCAGCTCCACTTACCATATAGAAGCACTTTGTAGTTCTACAATTACTGACTGTAGTCCATCTGTTTCTATTTCAGGACCACCACAGAGCAGGTATTATTTAGGTGGTGGATGATTCTCAGCACTGCAGTGACACTGACATGGTGGTGGAGTGTTAGTGTGTGTTGTGCTGGTATGAGTGGAACAGACACAGCAGCGCTGCTGGAGTTTCCACTCACTGTCCACTCTATTAGACACTCCTACCTAGTCGGTCCACCTTGTAGATGTAAAGTCAGAGACGATCGCTCATCTATTGCTGCTGTTTGAGTCGGTCATCTTCTAGACCTTCATCAGTGGTCACAGGACGCTGCACACGGGTGCTGTTGGCTGGATATTTTTGGTTGGTGGATGATTCTCAGTCCAGCAGTGACAGTGAGGTGTTTAAAACTCATACCAGCACAACACACACTAACACACCACCACCATGTCAGTGTCACTGCAGTGCTGAGAATGAAGCATGTAGAGAAACAGATGAACTACAGTCAGTCTCTTTGATAGTGATCGATGGTGCTGCTCATTAAGTGTTCTATCTTACTGTCTTTATCTCTAATTAATCTTCTTGTCTGTTGTAAGCTCTAGAATAATGATCTTCACTAATAATGTCAATCAGACGCATGTACCGCCTGTACCGCCTGCTTGACTAAACAGAAAAGTGCATCTGCTCATAGGAACAGTAAGCCCCCGACTTCCCACTGGCTGGCACTAGCTGTAATCAGTCCTGTAATGACCAGGTACATCAACACAGAAGCGCCTGCACTGGGCTTTGTTATAGCTTCTGGGTTCGTACCATTGTTAACAAGTTAACAGACATGTAGACCAGGGGTTTTCAACCTGTGGAGTACTTGTCTGGGGGGGCGCGAGTGCCTGACGCGCGAGTGGCATTACGAGATTTTTTTACTTCTAAAACTAAAGCAATTCATTTTTCACGCACGGGAGACATATTTGATTAGTCTAACTGACCACGCACTCACGCACGTTTAATGTTATTCAGTTCCGTCTGAAAAAAACCTTCAAAATAGAGCTATCAGCGAAGATAACCGGTGACAAAAGCGACGACCGCTGTTATAGGACGTGTGTGTGTCCTTAAGAGAGACGCTCTGTTCACAGTATCGATTATAAGTGATTCAGGAGTCGATTCATTTTAAGCGCAGCGTAAATTTCTTTTCTCAGTCATCTCTCCGTGTTTACTGTTATAATGAATGTTGCGGTTGTAAATAAACACCAACTACTACAGAACATTCTGTGTGACTCGCTTACCTTAAAAAGCTCAGTCTTAATTATACCGAGTATTACCACAGAGTCAGAGTCGTTCTGCCTGTGGAGCTAAACGTTTTCTCTCAGTCAGAGCAGATGATCCCGAACTAACCAACTTAGTAATTGATAAACTTTTGTCTATGCAAGTAGACACTTCTCTGTGAAGTAACGTTTTCTGCTCTCATCTACATCAAAAAGCAAGAACCGCTTATGATTTACCAAAGTGAACCACGAGTTTATATAACGTGCTGATAGAATCGGCTCAGATGGGGTCGGGCTGTATTATCTTTTTAAAGTAATATTTTCAATCAGCAAAATTGCATCATATGTATGATGTGCACAACATTAATGACGTTATTTTAGCTTGTCAGAAGCAGGCGTGGTGCAACTTGGGGGAGGGGGGGCGCAAGTTCGCGGTTGGCACACGAAGGGGGGCGCATGTCCAAAAAGGTTGAAAACCCCTGATGTAGACAACCCAAAAAGTATGTAGACAACCCATTTCAGCCACTCCCACCAAATTCTGCAAATAAATATGCTTCAAACTTTGCAGCACCAGCTCCTGTGTGGACATGACCGTGCCACCGTGCATCTATGGATCTATGCACAAAGCAAGATCCATAAAGATCCATAATGGTCTGCTGGTTTGGTGTGGAGGAACTCCAGTGGCCCTCACAGAGTGCTGACCTCAACCTACCACTCAACTATCACTACTACTACTACTACCATTTTAGTTTGGAGAACCTGTTAATGTGTCCATGGTCCCGTGGAGCTGCAGGTTTTTTAGTCTCATGTAAAATAATGAGGTTGTTTTTGACACTTAAACACTGAAAATAACACAAATATAATATAAACACACTGAAATACAATTACAAACAGTTACACATCAATAAAAATACAATAAAAGCTGCACTTTAGTTTTACTTCTTTATTGTTTCCTGATGCTTCTTAATGGTGGAGATGCTTGATGTTGGAATACCGTATTATACCGTTCAGCACCGGCGCATTCACATGAGAAGTGACAAAACCGCTTTTGCGCTGCTGAAGTGTGACGTGAACAAAACAGCGTGACTTACTGTAGTAAAACAGCGAGTGAGGAATGTGATTAGTGGAGGAACTTATGAGCAGTAATAATGAAGAGAAGTTTAGTGCTCCTGTCTCCTTCTTTTACTACATTAAACCACGTTAAGCTTTAGACATGGAACATGGAAGCGTTTTAGACTCTGGGAGAAGCTGATTCTGATTCTCACCGTTTCTCAGAAGCTGGAGCTGTAACACAAGTTTAAAAGTGAAACAGGGAGGAGAATCCAGATAAACACAGATACATGTGGAGCTGTAACCCTGGATCTGCACCTTATTCCACACTGATGCAGATTCAGATCAGATTAATAACCAATAGCCCCAGTTAATGGGACGTTCAGCATGCTCATGGTCAGGTGTATTTTGTCAATTGGGATACAGTTCTTTTATTCTTGGAAACTAGTAACTCATGACATTTGGACAGTTTGGTCAATCCATGCTGAAACGAGGGTCGTCGAGTAGCTTAAAAATCGGTGTAAAAACACAATGCCAACACCGAAGCGCATCCTGGCTGCCTAGCATCTTCTCAAACGTACCGACAGCGCTGCATGCTTTAGCGCTTCCGGCTCTGTTGTGTAACCAAGCAGATGGTGAATTTGCTAATAAATTGCTTAGTGGTCAAGAGAGCTACCCAAGAGTAAAAACAACAAGGCTAATTGTGCTTCCAGGGACTCGGCCAGGCTGAGCACATCGCGTAGCCGCGACTCTCATCAAAACTTCCGCTGCCTCTTTACAGCTAATCAGTGGTTATACGTTCCCGGTAGGGTTCATGCTTACATCTCTAAGTTTCCTTCACTGATAAACTTCTTGTTTTCCATCGTACAGAAAAGCTCTCACGTTCGTCTCAGATGGAAACTTAATTGAACTCGAACCAACAGCATGTGTTCAGCGTCTACTTTACACGGCTAGGGTACCACCGCCCGGGGCGTCGCCTAGAGGGATTCGACACCAGAGACCGAGAGACCTAGCGCACGGAGTGGAGATCGAAATTAAAAACGAAATGCAAGTTCGCTCGGGGCTCTTGCAGACGGTGAATTATTTGTGCCGTCGCCCTCCCTCGCTGGCGTGCAGCGAGGACAGAATAAACTACCACGCTTAGTTTGGGGTGAGGTGGGGGTGGAATGGACACCAGTCCAGGACCCCCTGCATGGTCACTAAAATGTGAGGAAAACTTAATTTCATGTCATTTTTATAAACCTGGAAACTCTAGGCTTAGGGCAGGAATACCCAGGGCTGGGTGCCACTCCATCAGAGGGCTTTGATCACCCAACACCTTCCATAATTAACCAGTCATGTCTGCTTCTGATTTGATGGTAATTAGCGACTGTGTTTGATTCGTATTTTTTGTCTATTTTATTTCAGCATTTTCCCCCAATTTATCAGAGTTAATCTGTCTTCCGCTGCTGGTGGATCCCTGATTGCAGGTGAGGTGGGTATATTGCTGCTCACGCCTCCTCCGCCCCGCGCACAGCCCTTAGCAGAACCCTTTTCCACCCATGCACTCTGCACAGGCGCCTATTTCTGCCAATCAGGGTCCTTACACAGCGTTTGAAGACCCCACCCACATAGTCCGGGTATCCCGCCCTAGCAGAACCTTGTCTGCAACAGGCACTGCCAATTATGCCCGCTAGATGGCGCCCAGCCGACCGGTGGCAACGGCGAGTTTCGAACCGAGGAGTTCAGAATCTCGGCGCCGGTGTGCTAGCGGAATATCCCGCTGCTCCACCTGGGCACGTGTTTGATTTTTAAACTGTAATAAATGTACACAATAGTCATAAGCACAACAATAAATATAATTTGTCTCATTAAGTATGAAACAATTCCAATAAAATTAAGAAAAATAACAAATATAAACTTGGAATAATCAGTAGAGGTAAACTCATCATCACTTTTATATATTATATATTTATAAAGCGCCTTTTCCATACTTAAGGGCTCTTTAAAACCAAAAACATGACCAAATTAAAGAGAAGTACATCTAAATACATTGAGGTAGAACATTTGGGTACAATCAAAACCACAAATACGAGGGATCTTCAAAAAGTTTCCTCACTTTCATTTAGTGGTTATAAGCGGCAGGCACGTGCACAGACATTTTTGGGGGCAGGTGCTCAAACCAAAAAAAAGGACACCCAAAATTATTAATAAAATAAAAAAAAACACAGCAGGACATTTAACTTATATATTTATTTTTGTTAACACAGTCAATACACATCTAATCAAATAACTCAAATTATCAAGCTGCATAGATTAATGAAAAACAGGCAAAACAGGCCATATTGTGCTCGCTTTTCAATAATCAAACAACTTATACTGATACATCTCCCTCGTTTGCTTTACTGGTAGATGGCCTAATCCAGGATAAAAGAGAGCTGCTACCCTGAGCTGCTGCTGTAGTTCATTTTCTTTCTGCTTTTGTAACCTTGCTTTTCTTGGCATTATGCTGCAAAACTTGTAAATGAGATAAATCAATGTTTTGCACAGTAATCAAGAGTGACTTACTGAATCTCCAATCTCCACTGTTTTCTGACAGAGTTGAAGCATTACACTAATAATATACCATTACTAGTATCAATTTACCTCACCACACATTTGATTTGACCAGACCTACCTTTGATTTCAAATCAGAAACCCACTCTGGGTACTTAATGTTAACAATGGGCCTATTATTATGCCAATAAAATCAAATAGACAGCTAAATAACATTTTCCTATTTATTCATCGTTTTTTGTATGCTGTTCTATATCATAGAGCATTATGTTTAGCCTTCTACATATATTAGTTTGTAATGTTAATTACCTAGCAAAATTATTCCTCATTTGTGAACCTCAACTGTTGAAGTATAAATGCTTGCATGAAAATAACTCTTTGACTAAAGGTGACTTTTCCTACACAGCGTTTTGGCCAGGATGCTGTAATTATAAAATATTGTATTATAATTTAACACTTTACTGTGAGAGCTACTTGACATTCTCCTGCAAAATGTTTGTGCTCATGCTTTTTTTTTTGTTCAGGCTTTTACATTAAAATAAGTCAGATTTTAAATGAGACAAAACTATAGTGCACTTGTCTAATTTGTAAAACAGTAAAACTGTCGGGGCGGAATTCTCACAAGAACTCAAATAAGTGCCCGTCAGATATCAAAACACTTTTGGGGGGAATTGATGACAGAGAGGGTCATTTTTATTTTATTTTTGAATATTGATGAATGTAGAAAAAAAATTGGGCTCCAGCTGAAAGGGCACTTTTCTCATCCAGGGCAAAAGGGCAGGTGCTTGAGCACCACTAGGGGTCTATCTGTGCACGTGCCTGATAAGCGGTGAGGGTGTAGCAGGAGGAATCACTCGTGTCAGAGACGCTTATAGTCCTGATTTAGCTCCATCTGATTTTCACCTGTTTGGAGGCTGAAAGAAGCTTTAAGGGGAAGAAGATTTTCATATGATGATGATGTGAAAGCAGCAGCGCATCAGTGGCTACGAGCTCAACCAAAAACATTTTTTTTCTGACAGCTTTAAATGTACAATTATATCGAGTGGATGGCCGACCCTGGGGAAGCGTTGTGGTTAGTTGTCCAGTTGATTCTACCAGAACGTTGTATGTACTGTAGAGTGGATGTCTACCTAGTCCAAGCAATTCCCAGTAATTGTACATCGTTGGTTCAAGGCCCAAACGAAAGTTCCAGCCTCTTAACTCAGTTGGATCATACTGGAGTATCATGATTTGGAGATACAAGTAAGTATTCCATTGGTCAGCGATTGGTAAGAGAGGGGATACTTACCCATCAACCAGGCCAAAGTGCCCCTGAGAGAGCATTAAGGAAGAAGACTATAGGGCACCACATGGGTCAGATTGTCCAACCATTTGGAGGGTGTGTCGCAATTCAAACTGCCAAACAATCCGATGGCTGTGCAGGACGTCTCCAAAGTCCAGTAAGAAAACAATCCAGTCCAGCAAAACTCAAGTATCATGACTTGAGCAAGTATTCCAACACAAAACACCAACTGTCGGCCCAGTGACCACAACACAACAGAGCCATCGGTCAGAGCTTGCTATGAGAGGGGATACTCACCCATCAACCAGGCCAAAGTACGCTAAAGAGAGCATTGTTGTGCAATGATTTGAAGGGCGTGTCGCAATTCAAAATGCCAAACAATCCGATGGCTGTGCAGGACGTCTCCAAAGTCCAGTAAGAAAACAATCCAGTCAAGAAGAAAGTTGATAACAAGCAATTCCAAATGAAATCCAACAAAACAGGCACACACCCGCCGAGAAGCGGCTGCCAGTTGAGCCCGGCGTTCTCCTAGGGAAATGGAAATGACACACGACGGTCCAGAATAAAACTTCAGGGATCATTCTAGCGTTTTATTTCTTGTGTGGGTTTATATGCAACATTCAGAAGATTTGTTGGCGTCACACTTCACAGTCAGAAGCTTCCGGGGCCTGATGGAAAAACACAACGTGGTGAATAATGAAGGGATTTAGCTATTTAAGTTACCACATCGCTGGCACTAAAAAAAATGAGACAGATTCGTTTGGAAACGATCGCTCGCAGCCCAAAGGAATTACTATGCATGTGTTCAGCGTGGTGGAATAAGTGTGAAACTGTGACTTGATTCAGCAGTGAGTGTGTGTGAGTGTGTGTGAGTGTGTGCTGGGTTGTAATGCACGGCCAGCGTCCACGTCGCACGGCTGGCATTATTCTTTTAAATAATAAACGATCACACTCTGTGGGTGGTTCAGTGCACATGATTATTTATTAGAAAATATCAGAAATGTTTTTTTAAATAATCATAATAATAAAAAGAAGAAAAAAATTAAAAGTAAAAATATCAAAATAATAACAGTAACAAGAATAAAATAAATAGTAATAAAAAAATAAATAATAGTAATAATAAAAATAATAATAATAGTGATAAAATAATAATAATAAAAATAATAGTGATAATAAAAATAATAATAGTAATAATAATAATAATAATAATACAAATAATAATTCTAATAAAAATAATAGTAAAAATAATAATAATAGTAATAATAAAAATAATAGTTATAATAATAATAATAATAAATAATAAAAATAAGAAGAAGAAGAAGAAAAAGAAGAAGAGGATTAAAAGTAATAATATCAAAATAATAACAGTAACAAGAATAAAATAAATAGTAATAATAATAATAGTGATAAAAATAATAATAAATAATAATAATAATAGTAATAAATAATAATAATAATAATATTAATTAATAATAATAATAATAATAATAATAATAATAGTGATAAAAATAATAATATTAAATAATAATAATAATAATAATAAATAATAGTAATAATAATAATAATAAAATAAAATAAAATATTTGTTTTATAGAGATTATAGAGGTCGTGTTTCAGGGGAACTCAACTGTTCCTCCGCTTACGATCGTTGTGGAGTGTGGTACGACCTCTTCCCGACTGTGTGGGTTTTAACAGGCATCGTTGTTCTCACAATGCACGACTCGCTGAAGGACTCAGAAGACGAGGAGGACCAAGAGCGAGCTGGATTGACGACATCACACATCATGACGTGGATTGCATTATCATGGCAAGGCCGACATTCCTTCATGGTGATGTAGAAAACCCACAGTCCAAAGAAAATCGTCCATGACTGTGTTTCACATTAAACTAGAACTGTCAGTAAATACCTGTCAGAGATGGGGACTCAACTTGGACTCGTTTCAAATGACTCAGACTCGACTCATGACTCGCAAAAAAATGAGAGTCCCTAGTGTCAGCATGTGTTAACATTAGTTACGTGTGACAATTATATATATATATTTTCTTAACCCACAACACACACAATGTGTAAATGTTCCAGCAGCTTCCGGTGTAGTGATGAAGCGTCACTCCCTACTCCCTACACAGTCTGAAGTTCACTTCATTTGAACATTCTCGTTACCTTTGCATCAGAATCTCACTTAAAATGGTGGAATACCCTACGTAGTGCACTTCACAGGAACAGCCGGGGTGAATGGAACGCTCCTACAGAATCGGCGCTGATGGTTGAAAGACGCTTTCTGAACCAATCAGAGCTTCTGATTGTAATTGTTAGTAAGAAATGCTGTTATCTGCATTTATTCAGTTTGCGTCACACAGATGACGTGGTAATGAAACGCTCGATCGGCTTTCTAACGACTTCCTGTTTTACTTCACGACCGGGAAAAGTTTGGAGGTTTTTAATTATAAGCACATTTACAAAATAACGGATTCTATTCCCAATGGGACGCACGCTTATAAATGTAATAGCATCTGGAAGAACAGAAGCTAAGGTAAGCAGCGGTTATGATTGTTTTTGCCGTGTTTGGGATTTTGGCCGCTGTGCCGTGATTTATCGAGCGCTTTTGTTCTGTAATGAAAACAAAACGTATCAGTTGAAGCTTTTAACTGGAACCTTCTTGTTACAGAAATTACATTCATTTACACAATGAGGAGGAAAGTAAAGACACGAAGTAAAACGGCTAAATACACTCGCTAATCTGTTGTTGTTTTTATCTGAACTTACAGATTATTTCTTTTTTTCTACGCTACATTTATAATATATGTTTTGCCTCCTCAATATATTATATTGACTCCTGACTCGACTCGGACTCTAGACTAAAGACTTGTGATTTGACTCGGACTCCAGCCTAAAGACTCATGACTTGACTCGGACTTGTATTTTGTAACTTGTGAACATCTCTGCTACCCGTCCTGTCATGAATGTAACCAGTAATGTACACAAAGTTTGTAAAACTACGTTAAAATCCTAGTAAAATAAATAATAAAAACAATAATGATCATAACAACAACAGCAGTCGTTGTTGTGTTAGTAATGGTAGTAATAATAATTTATAATTATTATTGGCTTGGTGGGTAGCACTGTCGCCCCACAACAAGAAGGTCCTGAGTTTGATTCCCAGGTGGAGCAGTGAAGGTCTTCTCTGTGTGGAGTTTGTATGTTCTCCTCATGCCCGTGTGGGTTTCCTCCGGGAGCTCCGGTTTCCTCCCACAGTACAAAGACATTCAGTCAGGTGAACTGGAGCTACTAAATTGCACTTAGATGTGTGTGTGTGTGTGTGTGTGTGTGTGTGTGTGTGTGCCCTGTGATAGACTGGCATTTGTACAGGGTGTTTCTGTGTGCCCTGAGCCCACTGAGAGTTGAGATAGGCTCCAGCACCCACAGAGACCCTGATTAGGATAAGCAGCTTAGAAAGTTAGTGTGACAGACAGGGGTGGCACAACCAGTTATTAGGTTTAGAGGGGTAATTACTTTCTCACGTGTGTGATTACGGTTTTAAATAAATCTCTGTCTGTAATAAATAAAATGATCATTTAAAACCTCTTTTTGTTTTCACTCGTGTTTCTTTATCTGATATTAAAAATACTTTTTCACACTACTGAATTCTAAAAACTCTAATTAGTTCCATTCAGTATGTGGTCTTTGTACTGGTTTAATTTAAGTAAAGGTCAAAAAGAATTTACAAACATTACTGACTGTTTTATTTTACATTTTCCTTGTCAACATTTTTTAAAAATGGTTTTGTAAATAATAATAATAATAATAATAAGAAGAAAATTAAAAGTATTAATATCAAAATAATAACAGTAACAAGAATAAAATAAATAGTAATAATAAAAAATAATAATAGTAATAATAATAAAAAAAAATATATTAATAATAATAATAAAATAATAAAAAAAAAAAAAAAAAAAAAATAATAATAAAAATAAAAATAATAATATTAATAACAATAATAATAAAAAAAATAATAATAAAAAAAAAATAATAATTAAAAATAATAATAATAAAATAATGATAATTTTTAATAATAATCATAATATTAATAAAATAATAATAATAATAATAATTATTATTATTATTAATAATAATAATAATAATTAATTATAATAATAATAATAATAATAATAATAATAATAATAATAATAATAATAATAATTAATAATAATAATAATAATAATAATAATAATAATAATGTGCTCTGTGGGCAGCGTCCTGTGCCCACTGATGAAGGTCTAGAAGATGAGCGACTCAAACAGCAGCAATAGATGAGCGATCGTCTCTGACTTTACATCTACAAGGTGGACCGACTAGGTAGGAGCGTCTAATAGAGTGGACAGTAAGTGGACACGGTATTTAAAAACTCCAGCAGCACTGCTGTGTCTGATCCACTCATACCAGCACAACACACACTAACACACCAGCACCATGTCAGTGTCACTGCAGTGCTGAGAATCATCCACCACCTAAATAATACCTGCTCTGTGGTGGTCCTGTGGGGGTCCTGGCCATTGAAGAACAGCATGAAAGGGGGCTAACAAAGCATGCAGAGAAACAGATGGACTACAGTCAGTAATTGTAGAACTACAAAGTGCTTATATATGGTAAGTGGAGCTGATAAAATGGACAGTGAGTGTAGAAACAGGGAGGTGGTTTTAATGTTATGGCTGATCAGTGTATACTCTCAGTATGAGGAGGGTATATTCTCCTGACACACCCTCCCTCCAACACGTGAGGTCGGTCTCGCGCATGGAGAGTCACGTGCTGATCTCCACCTTCCTCCACTTCTATTCAAGCGCCTCTGGCTACTGACCAGGGTCCTTACACAACGTCCAAGTCCCCGCCCACTTTTCAGTCTGGTCTTTTTCTCACCCAGCGGACTTTAGAGGTTAATTTTGTCTGCTGCAGGGACTAGTGGGCACCCAGCTCACAACCTCTGTACCGTTCACGTCTACGACGGCAGGTCCAGCTCACCGAATACACGCTGCAATTTCCACCAGTAATTCCAGCAACTCACAGACCTGACAGTGATGAAAGTTCACCTGACCTGACGAGGCTTTCTGCTATAATGATTCCTCTATTTTCCTCATCTCGATCATTCCCAGCACATACAGTACATCCACTTTACAACTTTGTAGTATTTTTAGAGCAGTACGTGAGGTTTGTGCTCTGCCTTTCTGTCTTACTGTACCTGAATACCACCTGAACAAAACTTGTGATTAGTGGAGGAACTTATGAGCAGTAATAATGAAGAGAAGTTTAGTGCTCCTGTCTCCTTCTTTTACTACATTAAACCACGTGAAGCTTTATTTTCAACCAGAAGCGTTTTAGACTCTGGGAGAAGCTACCCCTGTTCCATTCATTAACGTTCCAATGGAAAAATAAATCACAGTTTTTGATCTTAATTAATTAATTCATTGTCTGCTTTACCACCACTGTATCCTGGTCAGGGTCACGGTGGGTACAATTCACCGGGTGAAAGGTAGAAAACACCCTGGACAGGTCGCCAGTCCATCACACGTCTTTGGACTCGAGTTAGGACTCCTCGACATTCAGGAGTGGAGGTGAAATACAAATTTGGCAATTAGGTACAACTAGGTTAGGAGTAAAACTGTGCGGGGGGGGGGGGGGGGAATTATCTTTAAACAATTTCTCTCTGGTTGTTCTGTCTGTATCTATCTATCTATCTATCTATCTATCTATCTATCTATCTATCTATCTATCTATCTATCTATCTATCTATCTATCTATCTATCTATCAGTCTGTCTGTCTATCAGTCTGTCTATCTGTCTATCTCTCTGTCTATATATCTGTTTATTTATTTTTCTATCTGTCTGTCTGTCAATTACAGTCTTTGGACTTGTAGGAAGAAACCGAAGCTCCTGGAGAAAACCCACACAGACACGGGGAGAACATGCTTAGCACAGAATGGACTCAGACTTATCCAGCTGGGAATCAAACCCAGGACCTTCTTGCTGTCAGGTGACAGTGCTACCCAGCAGGCCATGGTGCCGCCCCCTTTAGAGTCATTAATCAAATCGATCATGTCTACCTAATGTCTACTTAAACTAGAGTAAGGTAATGTTCACTATGGAGGCGCTTCTGTAAGTCACTGTAGATAAGAGCGTCTGCTAATGCAGAAAATGTAAACACGATTAAAGAGGAGGGGGTCGGAACACCAGATCAATATAAAATATTCTTTATTTATTTACAGTTTACATAAAATTAGGAACAGTCATGAAGTATCAAACTGATTAAAAAAAGGCTGAGGACATTTTGTGAGCTGTTAAAGAAGCTTTGGGCCCTCAGGGACCCCAAACAGAACACGAGGGTTAAATAATAAAGAAGATTATTACTTTTTATTCTGTTTTCTAGTGTAGGTACTTCTAACACTTCTAAGTACTGAGCAGATCATCACAAACACCACACACACTTACACACACTCAGAACAATCAGCCACTGAGAAACAAACACTCCACTCGAAAGGATCCTTACAGCCGGGACGTGGGTTTTCTACTCAACACTCAGCCTGGTGCTCAGTTTTTGAAATGTAAAACTTACCACACAAACAGATCAAGTTTATATCGTTTTATTTGGTATGATTCTTAAAGCCTCAGTGATGTCGCCTCACAGTAAGAAGAGCATGGGTCCGATCCCTTTCTTTGTGGAGTTTGTCTGAAATCATAGTGACCCGCCCTGCTTGGGTCGTTGGACGAATGGTAGGAAACATTCACGGACAGTTCACCCGTCCATCACAGGGTGAACACACACTCTATAATGGCAATTTTTAGGACCTCCAAACCTGTGGGAAGAAAACCGGAGCTCCCGGAGGAAACCCACACAGACACAGGGAGAACATGCAAACTCCACACAGAAAGGATCCGGACCACACGGACAGGGAATCGAACCCAGGACCTTCTTACTGTGAGGCGACAGTGCTACCCACTGTGCCACCCAATGTATTTATTTATGTAATATTTATTCATTTAAAATGTATGTATGTATTTATTTAATATTTATTTATGCATTTATGTATTTATTTAAAATGTATGCATTTATGTATTTATTTAATATTTATGAATGTATTTATTTAATATTTATTTATGTATTTATTTAATATTTATTTATGAATTTATGTATTTATTTAATATTTATGAATGTATTTATTTAATATTTATTTATGTATTTATTTAATATTTATGAATAAATTTATTTAATATTTAGTTATGTATTTATTTAATATTTATGAATGTATTTATTTAATATTTGGTTATGTATTTATTTAATATTTATGAATGTATTTATTTAATATTTATTCATGCATTTATGTATTTATTTATGTATTTATGTAATATTTATTTGTGTATTTATTTAATATTTGTGTATTTAATTAATATTTATGTATTTACTTATTATTTAATATTTATTTATGTATATATTTAATATGTATGCATTTATTTAATACTTCTTATGTATTTATTTAATATTTACATATGCATTTATTTATGTAATATTTATCTATGTATTTATTTAATATTTATTGAATATTTATTTCTGTATTTATTTATTTGATATTCCTTTATATATTTGTGTATTTATTGAATATTTATTTCTGTATTTATTTATTTGATATTTATTTGTATATTTATGTATTTATTCAATATCAATGTATTTATGTATTTATTTATTTAATATTAATGTATTTATTTATTTATTTATTTATTTAATATCAATGTATTTATGTATTTATTTATTTCATATTTATGTATTTATATATTTATTTATCTCCTGTTGTTGTTTTTATTACCATCACATATGTTTGTAGAAATGAAGTTACATAAATTAATACAGACATTTAAATTTATACTCCTGTCTTATTTTTATTTTTTTATTATTTAATATTTTAAAACAACAAAAATAAATAACTGAGGGAGGGGCATTGTGGGATGGTGACAAAAGTATTGGGACGCCCCTTCTAATAATTGAATTCATGTGTTTCAGGCAGTACTGTACTGAATCAAATGCTTCCAACTTTGCAGCAACAGTTTAGGGAAGGTACTGCACAGAGCCCTGACCTCAACCCCACTCAACAGCTCTGGGATGAACCGGAACATCAACTGATCGATCAGCGCCCGATCGTTCAGATGCTGGGCACAAATTCCCACACACAGACACACTTGTCTTGTTCTGGCTGAAACGATTACACAGAGGTCGATGTATTTTAAATTAAGTTGTTTTAGACATGGAATGTCCGACAAGCTCAGGGTCAGGTGTGTGTTCTCAGTAGTGTGTGTGTGTGTGTGTGTGTGTGTGATAGATATTCAGCACAGTTCCTCTATTATTACATTAAAACAAACAGACGATGCCGCCGCTGTACGATCAGCCCCCGTGTGCTTACAGCGCGGGAGTTTGTTTATAAAGACGTTGGTTTATTTTCCCCACGACGGTTACAAATAATCTGGTGGTCGTTCCGTCGCCGGTGTTTATGGTTAAACAGCTCGTTAATCAAAGAAAAATTAATTAGACAACGATAAATATCAGCGGAAGACGAGGAATCTAATCATCACATCTAATCTGTTTTACTGTTACACTTATTCACATGCATATGAAAGTTGTAGCCTAGTGGTTTAGGTACTGGACTAGTAATCAGAAGGTTGCTGGTTCAAGCCCCACCACTGCCAGGTTGTCACTGTTGGGCCCTTAACCCTCATATTACCTTCAAACTTACTAACACCTTTTATCTTTGGGGTCAATTTGACTCCAGCAATTTAAAACTCTAGAAAATTATTATAATTAAAATTTTTACCAAGTTTATGTCAGATACTTGTTTGTTGACCACTTACATAGCCTTTCTCACACCCACACCCCAAATACTCACACCCACCCCCCTTATACATCCAGAATACCTGTTAACGTGACTATGGAGAAATATGCAGATCACCATGAAATCTCATTGATTTAGCTAAAATTGGTAGAGATCTTTTTGGTGTTTTAATCGCTTTATATAATTTTTAAGTACATATTAATTAGTATTATTATTAAGTACATATTTGCAAATTGCAAATTTCCCCATTGTGGTGCAAATTTTCCCATTGTGGGATTAATAAAGGATATCTTATCTTATCTTATTAGATTTATTAGTATTATTAGTATCCTATTAACATTAGGAATGAAAAAACATTTCTGTTATTAAAAATTGTAACATGTACTGTATTATGTTTGGGGTCAATCTGACACACACAATTTCAAAAATTTTGAAGGATTTTATTTGTAAAACAGATCATCATTATCGGCATGTATTGTCTGAAGGCACAGAACCCACGAAATGCAACCAGACATTCATCCACCGTCACGTGGGGGCCTGGATTGTAAAGAAAGGGTAATCGCTAAACCCACTTGTCCCATGTATCCCATACTGCTGCAAGTTTGTCATGCTCTCGTCGGCCCTGCCTTGTCTCTCTTTCATCAAAGAAAACATGGAATGTGTTTAGAGACATGGTGGCTGGAAATATTGTCCTTCCAGTGTCAGCAGCCCAAAGGCTTGATGTTGCTTCACCTTTTGACTTGTACACTCCTGCCAAAATGAGCAACCCAATGTAGGCTTGCAAGTGGGTCACATCCAAGTCTTTCCAACTGTCAGCATACACTCACTTCCCCTCTAAATTTGTCATCTCAAGTATATCCTTTTTTATTGTATATCCTGATTTTATTGGACATGGCTGACAGCGTATCTGGTGGGGCCTGAAATCATTTTGATGACATTAGCAGCACTAAGTCTACCCTGTTGTTCAAGTGGGGAGACAGACCATAATAACTTTTCATTTTTGGAAGGTAGTGTGTTTGCTGGTGGTTGAGAGACAAAAGAAGGGTCAACACTGAGGGTCTCATTCTCATCAGAGGAGGAGGCCTCATAATCAGGGTCCTCCTCAACATCCTCCTCTGTCTCTATTCGCAGGAACTATATTTTCCTGTCCCAACAGCATGGGAAATATCAAAAATCTCGCGAGGACGATGTTTTCCCCTCCCCCAGGTTGTGTGAACTATCAGTGGTTCTCGCCCTACTACAGTTATGGTTATGTTAGGTTAGGGCCTTAAAGTTTTTTGAAAATTAAAAAAACTGCATGTCATAGTGACCTCAATATCATCCAAAACAACCAAAACAAATGTGTGTAAAATGTTGATATTTCTTATATGTTTTATACAGCTAGAAGAGCCTGGGGTCAAATTGACCCCAGAGAACACCGATGCGTACAACATGTGTACATGACATTGAAAACATAACATCATGTTAATTTTATAATTACCCAGTTGTCCCCATTAAATTAGGAAAAGTCATCAAATATGAAGCAAAAAATGATGTCAAACATTTATTTAAAGACGTTAAACATTGAATGCGGTCAAATTGACCACAAAGGTAATAGGAGGGTTAAGCAAGGCCCTTAACCCTCAATTGCTTAGACTGTATACTGTCACAGTACTGTAATTCACTTTGAATAAAGGCGTCTCTTAAATGCCGAATGTAAAATGTACTCATTCATTCATTGTCTGTTTTACCATCGTTTTATCCTGGTCAGGGTCTCGGTGGGACAGATTCAGAGGGCGAAAAGAAGCAGATAACACCCCGGACAGGTCGTCACTCCATCACATGGCAAACACCCTCACACACACACACACACACTTGACCTGATCGCATTTCTTTGTCTTTGGACTGTCTGTGGAAACTGGAGCACCCAGAGGAAACACACACAGACACAGGGAGAACATGCAAACTCTACAGAGAAAGGATCATGGTTGCCAGGCGACAGTGCTACCCACCGAGCCACCCTGTCGCCCGGTAGTACAAATGAATTTTTAGATTAAATTTAGTACATTTTATATACATTTAATAAAAAGGAGCTTTAAATAAGAATAACTCTCTTCATGTTTAAAATAATGATGTCGGATCTTCATCAATCTTCTCTTCTCCTTTTCTTGGCACATTAAACCGAGTCATTCTGCCAAAAGAAGAACATTGTTCCTTTCTTTTAATTTACTTTCCTCCTTTAGTCATATCAGTGTCTCACAAAGTATTTGGACACCTGATTACGAGCGTGTTGGACATCCCACGGTGCAGGTAAATAGAAGCGGCGACTACTCAAGTCCATCACAACAGCCACTCGTCTGAGAAGGCTTCTCACAAGCCTTGTTGGCCACTGTTGGGCTCCTGAGAAAGGCCCCTAACCCTAATTTACTCAAACTTTGTTCAGTCATAACCGTAAGTCACTTCGGATAAAAAGATAAAAGCGTCCGCTAAATGCTACAAATGTAAATAAAACAACAGCAACGAAATAACAACAACAAAAAAGCAGGCTCAGCTGCTCGTCTGAGACAGAGATGTTCACAAGTCACAAAATACGAGTCCGAGTCAAGTCACGAGTCTTTAGACTAGATTCTAAGTCAAGTCACGAGTGTTTAGACTAGATTCTGAGTCAAGTCATGAGTCTTTAGTCTAGAGTCTGAGTCGAGTCAGGAGTCAATATAATCTACACAAAACATATATTGGAAATGTAGTGTAGAAATAAAGAAATAATCTGTAAGTTCAGATAAAAACAACAACAGATTAGCGAGTGTATTTAGCCGTTTTACTTCGTGTCTTTACTTTCCTTCCTCCAAAAGCTTCAACTGATACGTTTTGTTTTCATTACAGAACAAAAGCGCTCGATAAATCACGGCACAGCGGCCAAAATCCCAAACACAGCAAAAACCATCATAACCGCTGCTTACCTTAGCTTCTGTTCTTCTAGATGCTATTACATTTATAAGCGTGAGGCCCATTAGGAATAGAATCCGTTATTTTGTAAATGTGCTTATAATTAAAAACCTCCAAACTTTTCCCGGTGGTGAAGTAAAACAGGAAGTCGTTAGAAAGCCGATCGAGCGTTTCATTACCACGTCATCTGTGTGACGCAAACCGAATAAATGCAGATAACAGCATTTCTTACTAACAATTACAATCAGAAGCTCTGATTGGTTCAGAAAGCGTCTTTCAACCATCAGCACCGATTCTGTAGGAGCGTTTCATTCACCCCGGTCGTTCCTGTGAAGTGCACTACGTAGGGTATTCCACCATTTTAAGTGAGATTCTGATCCAAAGGTAACGAGAATGTTCAAATGAAGTGAACTTCAGACTGTGTAGGGAGTAGGGAGCGACGCTTCATCACTACACCGGAAGCTGCTGGAACATTTACACATTGTGTGTGTTGTGGGTTAAGACGGCCGGAGCGTAATTATTATTATTATTATTATTATTATTATTATTATTATTATTATTATTATTATTATTATTATTATTATTATTATTATTATTATTATTATTATTATTATTATTATTATTATTATTATTATTATTATTATTATTATTAGTATTATTATTAGTATTATTATTAGTATTATTATTAGAGAGCAGAAAATGACACGATCAGAATGATGTCGGATCAGATATATATAACTGTCACATGTAACCTTAACCTAGACAGTATATTGTCACAGTACTGTAATTCGCTTACTTTCTGTCACATGCCAAAAATATAAATGTAAGACACAGAGTGTGCGTGCTTAACTGGCCTGCCTGCGGTCCAGATCTGCCTCCTATTGAAAACGTCCGGTGCATCATGAAGAGGACAATCGGACGCCGATGAGCACGGACCGTCGAGCAGCAGTTTCGTATCGAGCAAGAACGGAGAAAAATTCCACTCGCAAACCTGCAACGATTAGTGTCCTCAGTTCCCCACGCATTAATAGGAACGCTGATGGAACACAGGGGGAACGCCCCTGTCCCAACTTTTTTGGAGTGTGTAACAGGGATCAAATTCCAAACGTGCTTCTGTTTACAAACTACAATGAAGTTGATCAGTAAAACATTGGAAATCTTTTCTTTGTACTTTTATCAGTCAAATAAATATTCAAGAGAATGAACACACAATCAACTATTCTTACAAAACGTCAACAATGGTAGTGAGCGCCACAAATCTAGGTCAATTTCTACAACCTTTAATAAAAATAAATAAATGTGACTTTTACATTTTTAGTGGACGCTTTTATCCAAAGTGAATTACAGTACTGTGACTGTATATACTGTCTAAGCAATTGAGGGTTAAGGGCCTTGCTCAAGGGCCCAACAGTGGCAATCTGGCAGTGGTGGGGCTTGAGCCAGCGACCTTTCAATTAGAAGTTCAGTGCCCTAACCACTAGGCTACAACTGCCCTTGTATGTGCTGTATGTATATTTCTGACTGCCCTATTTATAAATGTACAGACTTTAAATCAAGATTATATCGGCTAATCAGTAGGTGGGAGGACTGCGATTACGCCCTCTGCTGGCTGATCTATGGTACTGCACAGAGACGGGGGATAACGGAGATCAGTGCGTGACTCTCCGTGTGCGATACGGATCTCTGTATGAACCTGGTGCAGGTGAAAAGAAGCGGTCGGTACTGCACACGTGTCGGAGTGTTAGTCACGACTCTCCTCGGACAGGAGCAGTAGAGGTGAAATACGATCTGGGAATTGGATATGACTAGATTGTGAGGAAGAGGACGTTCCGACCTTCGTCTCTACTGACTTCATGGCTCTTGGTTTTCTCTCTCCATCGACCTCACACTCCAAACGCCTCTCTCGCTTCCATCTGTTGTGCTAACAGGCCGGCGTTTATTAGCAGCTAATTAGCAGCTAATCCCTTCGGAGCGGCGGGTCCGGGAGGACATCGACTGCATGTTTGTATGTTCACCAGTGTGTCGGGCCGCTGGTTCGCAGCCCTTCCTTCCCACGCGCAGCAACTCACGCTGTCAGCTCTGATCAAGCGATCCATAAATCCATGACTAGCATGTCTGAAGTTCTCTAAACGCTCAGCGTAGCTTCACCCGCTACTAAACCTGACCTCGGGGTCGGCGTGTGGGAGCTGAACTGCCCGGCTGCAGTTCGACAGTTCCGGGCAGCTCCGTCCCGCCTGGGGGAGGTGGGGGTGGTGTGGCTGATTGGGGAGGTGGGGGTGGGGGGGCTCTGTCCGGCAGATCGAACCTCACATCCAGTCTAACAGCGCCTGAATAAAACCAGGGGCACTGGGTATGTTTAAATCTGCAACGTCACGTCATACTGACAATACGCCCAATGTGGCCAAAAGTACTGGGACTGTCTGTCTGTCAGTCTATCTATCTATCTATCTATCTATCTATCTATCTATCTATCTATCTATCTATCTATCTATCTATCTATCTATCTATCTATCTATCTATCATCTGTCTGTCCGTCCGTCCATTCATCCATCCATTTGATCTATTTGTCTGTCTGTCTGTTTATCCATCCGTCTATCTGTCTGTCTATAATCTGTCTGTCTGTCGATCTATCTGTCTGTCTATCGATCTGTCTATCTGTCTGTCTCTCTATGTATAATCTGTCTGTCTGTTCAGCCGTCTGTCCGTTCATTCTATCTATCTGTCTGTCTGTCTATCCATCCATGTGTCTGTGTATAATCTGTCTTTCTGTCTGTCTGTCTGTCTGTCTGAGTATCTATAATCTGACTGTCTGTTCATCCATTCATCCATTTTATCTGTCTGTCTGTCTGTCTGTCTGTCTGTCTGTCTGTCTGTCTGTCTGTCTGTCTATCCACTTGTCCATCTGTCTGTCTGTCTATAATCTGTCTGTCTATCTGTCTGTCTATCAATCTGTCTATCTATCTATAATCTGTCTGTCCGTCTGTCCATTATATCTATCTGTCTGTCTATCCATCCGTCTGTCTGTCTATAATCTGTCTGTCTATCTATCTATAATCTGTCTGTCCATCCGTCCATTCTATCTATCTGTGTGTCTGTCTATCTATCTGTCCGTCTATATAATCTGTCTGTCTGTTTATCTATCTATAATCTGTCTGTCTGTCCGTCCATTCTATCTATCTGTCTGTCTGTCTATCCATTCGTCTGTCTATATAATCTGTCTGTCTGTTTATCTATCTATCTTTCTATCTGTCTGTCTAGCTGTCTGTCTGACACATGAGCAGGTGCATTTATACTGTTCAGTCAAAACTGTAAAAGTGGCTTCTGACTTCCTTCAAGACTTTGAAGTGTGTCTGTGGGAATTTGTGCCCGTTCATCGGCTGGGCACTGATGTCGGTCAGGAAAGCCTCAGCATGGCCGCGCCCCTGTGCACAAATCAAGCTTTGTGTAAGTGTAAATATCTCGGCCCCTCTGTGAGGACCTACAGGGGCCCGACGGTTCCTCTCGAGTGCAGATTGAGTTACTCGTGAATTTGAGTCTTTTATCTGCTCATCATTTAGTTAGAGATAAAGAAACATGAAGCGAAGGAGGGCGGAGGGCTGAGGTGGGGATTAGGGTGATTATGTGAATCACACACACACACACACACACAGAGACACACACACACACACCCCGCACACGCCTCAATTAGACGGACACAAGTGTGGCTTAAGGGGGTGACTTGATGATCACAGTGCATGAAAGCTCAATAGAAATCAGCTTAGAGGAGAAGATGGAGCCTCAGGGTCGACCCTGGAACATCTAAACAGGCCTGTCAGGTGATGCACACACACACACGCACACAAACACACACACACACACACACACACACACACACAGACGTCTCTTCATCCTCTTTAACAGAACAGAAGTAAATACAATTTCATTCACACAAACACAGTAAACGTGGTGGGTGTTTGTTTACTGTATAACTGTTGTTCCGGGTGTTTTCAGATCATCCTGCAACTCTTCTCTCTTACCTCACTTATCGTTAGTCTGAGACGAGGTAATTATGGTTCCATGAACGGTTCCACTAGTGGAATATCTAACATTTACATTTACAGTTACATTTTCGGCATTTAGCAGACGCTTTTATCCAAAGCGACTTACAGTACTGTGACAGTATACAGTCTGAGCAATTGAGGGTTAGAGGCCTTGCTCAAGGGCCCAACTATGAAAACCTGGCAGTGGTGGGGCTTAAACCAGGAATTTTTTGATAACTAGTCCAGTAATTTGGCTACAACTGCCCTTCTTACAAAAAGCACTTTCATTTGTATCTGTAGCTAAATGTAGTTTAATAATAAAAACAACAACAAAACAACAACAATAATAATAATAACAATATTAGTAATAATAATAATTATATTAATAATAATAACAACAAAATAATAATAATAATAATAATAAAAATAATAATATTAATAATATTTAAATAATAATAATAATAATAATAAAAATAATATTAATAGTAATAATAATAATAATATTAATAATAATAATATTAATAATAATAATAAAATTATAATAAAATTATAATACTACTACTAATACTACTACTACTACTACTACTACTACTACTAATAATAATAATAATAATAAAATTATAATACCAATATTAATAATAATAATAATAATAATAATGATAAAAATAAAAATAATAATAATAATAATACCAACAACAAAACAATATTAATAATAGTAGTAATAATAATAATAAAATAATATTAAAATTATAATACTAATTCTACTACTACTACTACTACTAATAATAATAATAATAATAATAATAATAATAATACAATTATAATACTAATATTAATAATAATAATAATAATAATAATAATAACAACAACAAAACAATATTAATAATAGTAGTAATAATAATAATAAAATAATATTAAAATTATAATACTAATTCTACTACTACTACTACTACTACTACTACTAATAATAATAATAATAATACAATTATAATACTAATATTAATAATAATAATAATAATAATAATAATTTAAAAAAAAAAAATAATAATAATAATAATAATAATAATAAAATATTAATAGTAATCATAATAATAAAATAATAATACAATTGTAATACCAATACTAATACTACTAATAATAATAATAACAAAACAATAATAATAATAATAATTATAATAAAATTTTAAATTATAATAATAATAAAAATAATAATAACATTTATAATAATAAGAATTATATAATATAATATTAATAGTAATATAATAATAATAATAATAAATAATAATAATAATAATAATAATATTAATATATAAATAATAATATTTAAATAATAATAATAATAATAATAATAATAATAATAACAATAATAATAATAATAATAACGTGCGCGTGGCTCTGAGAGGAGAGACGCTGTTTTCTAAGCGCACGTGAACCATACGCGCATCGCACGCGCTCCTGTGCGCAATAAAAACACAGGCGCGCGCGAGAGAAAAGATGCAAAACGGCTCGCGCGATGAAACGACTGGACGCTCGCGGACACATTTTTTGACTTTTTCAGGGGCGGAGCGACTTTAATGTGGCAGCATGTGGACGGCGCGCGCGGGCGAGACGCTTCAGTCGGTGTGATGCGCGCGGACGGTGAGAGAGAGTGAGAGTGAGAGTGAGAGAGCGCGCGCGGGAGAGAGAGAGAGGACGGTGCGAGAGAGCACCGGTGGATATACGGTTCGCTCGTGTTCGCTACCGATCGGTGATCCGGACGACTCGGTACGCAGCGATGGGATCGGTGTATTGTACGGACCGCTGTTACTGAGGGGAGAAGATGGACGAGATGAAAGTGACGGTCAGACCGGGAACAAGGCGGGAGAAAGGGCTGTCGCGCGAGCCAGAACGGACTGAGG
The DNA here is from genome assembly GCF_030014385.1 of Trichomycterus rosablanca. Lineage (NCBI taxonomy): Eukaryota > Metazoa > Chordata > Actinopteri > Siluriformes > Trichomycteridae > Trichomycterus > Trichomycterus rosablanca. Next base: position 51,404,262 of record NC_085992.1, read on the forward strand.
TAATATAGTGGTCAGAAACAGCAAAAAGATTTTACGTCATAATGGCTATTTTGACCACAATGGATAACGTGAGCTTTTTTATCGAAGCGGACAATTTATCGGAAACCTTTAACAATTCCACCAACCTGACCGGTCAGTACTCCCTGACCACTGTGATCGGACTGGCGGGACTGGTCAGCTTCCTCATCTTGTTTACGATAGTCGGGAACGTCTTGGTGGTGATCGCCGTCCTGACCAGTCGGGCGCTCCAACCCGCCCAGAACCTGTTCCTGGTGTCCCTGGCCACGGCGGACATCCTGGTGGCCACCCTGATCATGCCCTTCTCGCTGGCGAACGAGCTGATGGGGTACTGGTTCTTCGGTCAGGCGTGGTGCGACATCTATTTGGCGCTGGACGTCTTGTTTTGCACGTCGTCCATCGTCCACTTGTGCGCCATCAGCCTGGACAGGTACTGGTCGGTCACCCAAGCGGTGGAGTACAACCTGAAGCGCACGCCGAGCCGGGTCAAGGCCATGATCGTGGTGGTGTGGCTGATCTCCGCCGTCATATCCTTCCCGCCGCTCATCTCCATGGACCGGGACAGCGGGGGCGGTCAGCAGGAGCCGCAGTGCATAATCAATGACCACACGTGGTACATCCTGTACTCCAGTATCGGCTCCTTCTTCGCCCCGTGCGTCATCATGATCCTGGTGTACGTCCGGATTTACCAGGTGGCCAAGACGCGCACCAGGACCATGTCCGAGAAGCGTACCGAGCCGGAGGACACGCCCCGCCTGGAGAACAGCCTGAACCGGGACCACTCGGGTCGGGAGAACGGTCACTGCGCTTCGCCGCCCCAAGCGGGCAAACCGAAACCCGTCGAGGACGAGCTGGACGGCGATCTGGAGGACAGCAGCTCGTCCGACGACAAGGCCAAACGCTCGAGGCGCGAATCGACCGCCGGACGCCGGGAGCGCAGGTCCGGCCGCAAGGGCAGCGCCAGCTCCAAGCACTCGAGTCACAAGTCCCGCGCCAGCAGCAAGTCTCTGGACCTGTTCTCGTCACGCCGGAAGAGGAGGCGCAGCACCGTGTCCAGGAAGAAGATCTCCCAGGCGCGGGAGAAGCGCTTCACCTTCGTCCTGGCCGTCGTCATGGGCGTCTTCGTGGTCTGCTGGTTCCCCTTCTTCTTCAGCTACAGCCTGTACGGGATCTGCCGGGAACCCTGCGCCGTGCCCGAACCGCTCTTCAAGTTCTTCTTCTGGATCGGGTACTGCAACAGCTCCCTCAATCCGGTCATCTACACCATATTCAACCAGGACTTCCGCAGAGCCTTCCAGAAGATCCTCTGCAAATCCTTGAGGAGATCGTTCTAGAGGGACGCCAGAGAACGTGGAACGTCTTTGTTACGTACATATACAGTATATACATACACGTGTACAGAACCGTTTAATTCCGCATCTTTGGAAGCCGGGGTGAGAGCGCAGGGTCGGGCATTATTCGGCACCCCCGGAGTCGAAGGGTTAAGGGCTTTGCTCAAGGGACCAACATTACCTGCATGGCAGAAAAGCATTCAAACCCACAGCCTCCCGAGCTTCTACGCCTTGACAATCGTTTGACTCCCTCCCCGCTCGTCGTTTTTCCGCCGCTCGCTCCGGGATCCGGACGGCAGCCGCGTCCCGCCAGGATTTACAGTAGCGAGACGCTCCGAATCCGCCCCCCTCCTTCCGAAATCAGGCCACACTGTGCCGCGTTTGTGGAAACAGGCTCGTCTTAATCAGAGCTGGAGGCAGCGCTGGGTCGCAGAGTGGCTCGTTCATGATGGATCTGCGCGTATGGTTTCGGTCTCCGGGACCACAGGGCTGCGTGGCGTTTCGATTACAGGGACGGAAATGGAACAGGAACGATGAGATTCCACACTGTCGCTTCCCGGGAAACAAAACAGACGTCGTTAGGACACGTGGACGGTTTCGCCAACCACCCTCAGACAGGACGAGGCCCGGCAGGGCGCCAAAAAAACCACCGCTGACGCTCTATATATCGGGAAGTTAACCTCACGTACGTTTGCGTTGTTCGTTTCTGATTGTCGGCATTTATAAAACACGTTTACGTTCATGGTTTCCTGAACAGCCGATGCCAGTCTGTGCCACGCTTGTCGTTTTAATATTGTATAACCACGGCGCTGTATATAAAACTGTATAGCATCTATAACAAAAGGGCAAAGCCATTATATTTCACCCTCATTGATTTTTAAACGCCTCAGCTTTCCTACGCCGTGGGTTCCTGTCTCATTGTGATATTTCTGAAACGATCAAGCGGTCACAACAAGCACATTTAAAGAATGAATAACATTTATTAAATAAAATAACGACACTTCTTGATGAGATAAACATGGTAACTGTGGCTTTGTGTCTCGCTACAGACGTACGCTAAACAACGTACAAAATAAACAAATTCTCACACTGAATCTCAACACTGCTACATACACCGATCAGCCATAACATTAAAACCACCTCCCTGTTTCTACACTCACTGTCCATTTTTATCAGCTCCACTTACCATATAGAAGCACTTTGTAGTTCTACAATTACTGACTGTAGTCCATCTGTTTCTCTGCATGCTTTGTTAGCCCCCTTTCATGCTGTTCTTCAATGGTCAGGACCCCCACAGAGCAGGTATTATTTAGGTGGTGGATCATTCTCCGCATCAGACACAGCAGCGCTGCTGGAGTTTTTAAACACCTCACTGTCACTGCTGGACTGAGAAAAGTCCACCAACCAAAAACATCCAGCCAACAGCGCCCCGTGGGCAGCGTCCTGTGACCACTGATGAAGGTCTAGAAGATGACCGACTCAAACAGCAGCAATAGATCAGCGATCGTCTCTGACTTTACATCTACAAGGTGGACCGACTAGGTAGGAGTGTCTAATAGAGTGGACAGTGAGTGGACACGGTGTTTAAAAACTCCAGCAGCGCTGCTGTGTCTGATCCGCTCATACCAGCACAACACACACTAACACACTACCACCATGTCAGTGTCACTGCAGTGCTGAGAATCATCCACCACCTAAATAATACCTGCTCTGTGGTGGTCCTGTGGGGGTCCTAACAAAGCATGGACTACAGTCAGTAATTGTAGAACTACAAAGTGCTTCTATATGGTAAGTGGAGCTGATAAAATGGACAGTGAGTGTAGAAACAAGGAGGTGGTGTTATTGGCTGGTCTGAGGGTTGGAGGGCTGTATGACTGATTCCTCATAACTCCTGCAGTTACGCCCTCTGCTGGATGATTGATGGGTGATAATGGAGATCAGTGCGTGATCTCTATATGAACCTGGCTGGTGCAGGTGAAAAGAAGCGGTTGGCTTCTTTTGGAACTGGATACGACTATATTGGGAAAGACTGGTGTGGGGGATTACACTAAAATAGTTTTTGTACAGGCAGGTGTGGACGGTGCCCCTTTTGCCCTCCTAAATATGAATCCATTTCTGTTACTAGTGTCATGTTGACCGAGTTCTAAATTGAGCTTGACCAGACCAGACACTGGGCATTGTAGGGCCCCCGGGCGACACCCGGCCCTTTGTCTGTCCCCAACAGGCCCGCATGAGGTCAGTGGTGATTAGGAATCGAAATGCATCAAACGTAAAAATGTCGTCGTATTGTTCACATGAACATACAGCTGATGAACACATTGAGCTGTGTGTGTGTGAGTGTGTGTGTGTGTGTGTGTGTGTGTTAGCTGTTCGCCCTCAAAAATATCGGCACATAATAAAAAACAGAAAGATTAATACTGAATGTAGCGCATTTAACAAGATATCACACTAGATTAACCCCAACAGAGTGGATTTCTCTCCTGAACAAGACAAAAGGACTGAAAACAGCGAGTGAGGTGATTAGACTACAAGCAAAGTAGCAACAGCACTCTGTAAATGAAGAGTTAATTTAATATTAATAATTTAATATTGGTCCTTACTGCAAAAACATGCACATTTTTGATCAAATAGTGACATTTTTATGTTTTTATTCTGCCTGCCTCACATTTTCATTATCTGATTGTTACATCGACTCTTAACAGTAAAGGCTTATTAAACTGTACAACTTACTGCTTTTTATAAAGTTAACATTTATATTGAGCTCATTTAAGTTCAATTCCATTTACATTTGAACACAGGTCTTAATACACTGCTGTTCCACCCAAGCATCATTATATATATACAGTATATATACTGTATATATATATATTTAAACCACCTCCTTGTTTCTACACTCACTGTCCATTTTATCAGCTTCACTTACCATATAGAAGCACTTTGTAGTTCTACAATTACTGACTGTAGTCCATCTGTTTCTCTGCATGATTTGTTAGCCCCCAATCACAGGACCCCCACAGAGCAGGTATTATTTAGGTGGTGGATGATTCTCAGCACTGCAGTGACACTGACATGGTGGTGGTGTGTTAGTGTGTGTTGTGCTGGTATGAGTGGATCAGACACAGCAGCGCTGCTGGAGTTTTTAAACACCGTGTCCACTCACTGTCCACTCTATTAGACACTCCTACCTAGTCGGTCCACCTTGTAGATGTAAAGTCAGAGACGATCGCTCATCTATTGCTGCTGTTTGAGTCGGTCGTCTTCTAGACCTTCATCAGTGGTCACAGGATGCTGCCCACGAGGCGCTGTTGGCTGGATGTTTTTGGTTGGTGGACGATTCTCAGTCCAGCAGTGACAGTGCGGTTTTTAAAAACTCCAGCAGCGCTGCTGTGTCTGATCCACTCATACCAGCACAACACACACTAACACACCAGCACCATGTCAGTGTCACTGCAGTGCTGAGAATCATCCACCACCTAAATAATACCTGCTCTGTGGTGGTCCTGTGGGGGTCCTGGCCATTGAAGAACAGCATGAAAGGGGGCTAACAAAGCATGTAGAGAAACAAATGGAGTACAGTCAGTAATTGTAGAGCTACAAAATGCTTCTATATGGTAAGTGGAGCTGATAAAAATGGACAGTGATTGTAGAAGGGGGCGCCCAGCTGAGACTCGGACTGAATAATCCTGTTATCTCTGTGTTACTCTGGTACTTTAACACATGAAGCAACAGCACAAAAGCCTCAATAATAATAATAATAATAATAATAATAATAATAATAATAATAATAATAATTAATAATAATTAATAAAGTTTTCACACGTGAGAATAAATCAGTGCAGAAACGCATCTAATTAAAACTAAAAGTCTCTCAGCTTTTAGATACTAATCTAGAAGCTCTTGACGTTCCTCTCTTAATGGAGAGCGTTCAGATACTAAGCAGAAAAATTCATCAGCTGAGAGGATCCAGGATTTCTGCCAGAGTCGTTATTGGGTCTGTCTGAAAACCTGTCTCTCTCTCTCTACACAGACACATTACATCATCCTACACTCCCGAGAAGAGGGCATGTCTAAATTCTTAGATACAGCGGTACCTTGTAACTCGACGTCCCCTAAAAGCGTGTGAATATGATCTGAATCTGCATCAGTGTGGAATAAGCGTCAGATCCAGGGTTACAGCTCCACATGTATCTGTGTTTATCTGGATTCTCCTCCCTGTTTCACTTTTAAACTTGTGTTACAGCTCCAGCTTCAATTACGACCTCTGCTGGCTGATTGATGGCACCTGCACAGAGATGAGAAAAGAGTGCTCTCAGGGTGTGTCTCTCCGTACACAACGCTGAGCTGCACTGCACTCGTCAAAGTGTAGGTGATGAGATGCATACGGCTGCTGCCCACGTGTCGGAGGAGGCGTGGGTTAGCTTCGTTCTCCTCAATCAGAGCGGGGATCGGCATTGGTGGAGAGGAAGCGTGATGCAATCGGGCAATTGAACGCACTAAAGTCGGGAGAAAATGCATAAACACAAATATATTAACTGTTTGTAATTGTATTTCAGTGTGTTTATATTATATTTGTGTTATTTTCAGTGTTTAAGTGTCAAAAACAACCCCATTATTTTTCATGAGACTAAAATATCTGCAGCTCCACGGGACCATGGACGCATTAACAGGTTCCCCAAACATCCTTATGGGGAAAAATACCTCGAAACTCAACGTCTTTAAAACTCGATGCCGCTACCAGAACCGACTGACGTCCAGTTTCAAGGTACCGCTGTATAATCTGAACTGGTAGTGGAAGCTCGTGGTGGGTAGGGGGCCCTCCCTTTATGCACACTGAGGCCCCTGGTCTCAAGTGCCAAGTTATATTTGATATAAGGAGAAAGGTCGAGTACAGTGTCAATTACTGCGGTTCACAAATAATCGACTAATTACATAATCTTATTTCCTTCATGATTATTCATCTTCAGTATCTGCTTCATTATGATCAGTACAGTGGCAGTGCCAGCACACTGAAGGGCATCACACACACACACACACACACACACACACACACACACACACACACACTCAGCACTTTCATTTATATAGCTCCTTTCCCGTGCTGAAAGATGCTTTACAAGCAAATAACATTCACTTATTTATTTATTCATTCATTAATCGTCTGTTTTACCGCCCTTTTAACCTGGTCAGGGTCGCGGTGGGTAGATTCACTTTTTCAAAATCTGTAGAGAGCACTCAAGTGCCTTTAGAGACGCTCACCATCCAAACGAATGAAGCCTAAAAGGATCTGCTTTGACGAATGGGATAAATGACCTCAATCCAGATGTGCAAAGCTTGTAGAGAATGTGGAGGCGCATCCAGGCAGCCGTACAGCTACAAGTGCTTTTGAAAAAGCTTCTATAAAGAACTATATGAGGATCTAAAGACTTTTCTAAATAAGAGAACTGCTGCAGTTACGCCCTCTGCTGGCTGGTCGATGGCCCTGCACCTAGACGGGGGCTAGTGGAGATCAATGCGTGACTCTCCTTGCGCGATACGGATCACTGAGTGTGTTAGTTTTTTATATATATGTATCCCCTTTTTCACCCTTTTGAGTGCAGTGCAGCTCAGCGTTGTGTACGGAGAGACACACCCTGAGAGCACTCTTTTCTCATCTCCATGCAGGCGCCATCAATCAGCCAGCAGAGGTCGTAATTGCACCAGTCATGAGAGAGAGACCCCATCCGGCTTAGTCCCGCCCATATCTGACCAACAGGCCAATCGTTGTTCATGTGGTTGCTCAGCTTTAGATGGCAGGCAGAGCTGAGATTCGATACAATGTATTCCAGATCCAGCTCTGGTGTTCTAGTGTGTGTTTTTACCGTTGTGCCACCTGAGCGGCCTGAACAGTGTGTTAGTTATGACCCTCCTCTGTTAGCAGCAGAGGTCAAATTCAGACTCTATTCTTCCAAAAAAAAGAAGCAAAAACGAGAATTTAAATCAAATCCACGACTCAGTAAAGTGAGAAATGTTCAGAATTCGCTGCATATCTGAATCTGTGGATCAGAAGTAGCTGCTAAGATGTTCAGCATGATAATTTATGTAGAAAGATTCGAACCAACCACCCACACGCTGTAATAAAGGGCAAACAAGTACTCATGCAGATAAGCAGATTGCTGGAATAACGGCGTGGTATTTTTACCCGTCAGTGGGCCCGCGGGGGGCGGCCGTAGGTGTGGGAGCGCGGTGACTCGGACCGAGGCCGCCGCCTTCCATAATGCGTCCCGCTTACTCACTCAATCTGCCGTCAGATAAACAAAACAGAACATCAGAGCCTCGATTCTACATAAATCAGCAGCTTTTACCCAAAATCAATAAAACACTCCTGACCAAAGCGCTGCCGCTGGGTGAGAAATTCTACATTTATTACCACGTTTATTCATTTTTTACCCAGCAATTTATTCTCATCAGAGCTGCCAGAACGGTTATTATAGGGCAGAAATGCACTGATTCATCCGCAACAGCTTTTTACAAGATATGTTTTATATAAATAAAACTAAAATATAAATAAATAAAGGTAAATGTAATAATAAAATATATAATAAATATAAATACTTATAATAACTATAAATAAATATTATAATAAAAAATAAAATAAATATGAATAAATATACATAAATATAATAATAAAATATATTACAAATATAAATACATATAATAACTAAATATAATATAATATAATAATAAAAAAATATATAATTAAAAAATAAAAATATAATAAATATAATAAAATATGAATTAAATTAATATAAATACATAAATAAAATAATAAAATGTATAATAAATATAAATACATATAATAACTAAATATAAATACATTTAATAGCTTTAAATTAATATAATATTAAAAAAATATAATAAAATATAATAGCTATAAATAAATATAATAATTAAAAATATAATATAAATAAATATAATAATAAAAAATAAAATAAAAATAAATAAAATTAAAAATATAATAAATAAAAATACATATAATAACTAAATATAATTAAATATAATAAAATATAATAGCTATATATAATTATAATAATAAAAATATAATAAAACATAATAGCTATAAATAAATATAATAATTAAAAATATTATATAAATAAATAAATATAATAAGACAAAAATAACAAATATAAATAAATAAAATAAAAATATAATAAATATAATAAAAAATATAATAAATATACATAAATATAATAATAAAAATATAAATAAGAGTCTGTTTGTTTAAGATTTTTATATCTTATTTTTGCATTAAATTTTATTTATTTATTTTTTTTATTTACTTGCTATACATGGACTCAGCTCTGCTACCAGCCGGCCAGGTGCCCACGGGCAGACATCGGGTCGTGAGCCGACAAAAAAAAAAAAAAAATTAAATTAATTCATTTTAACCGGCACATAAAAAATTTGAACTTGTACACAAGCGCCCCCTTGTGGAGGCTTTATGTTACACCTTATAAACCACAGTGGGACCAGATTGCCACCATTTTTGTTAATTAAATACATTTCGTTTTGTGTTTCATTTTAATTTCGTTCCTCATAACTGCTGCAGTTACGACCTCTGCTGGCTGGTCGAGGCGCTGCACAGAGACGGGAATAATGGAGAGCAGTGCGTGACTCCCAGGTCAGTGTGTGAACCTGAAGAAGCGATCAGCTACGCACACGTGTCGGAGGGGGTGTTAGTCACAGCCCTCATCGCTCAGGGTCTGCAGCAGTGGAGGTGAGATATATTAGGGGAATTGAATATGACTAGATTGCAGAGGCTTTGTGCAGGGGTTTGGTCACATGGTGACCTGAAGACCTCCTGAGGTTCACCGCTCACAGAACAAAACCCGCTGTGACGACTCTCCCGCTCGTACCCGCGTCCTCCTTGGTTCAGCACTGGGACCGATCGTCTTTGTTCCTGCACTGATGCAGCAAGAGCAGATAACAAAAATCCTGCACGACGATGTTCTAAACTCACTGACTCATTCATTTGTCCAAATCAGCAATAATTCTGCCGTCCAAAGCACTTTCACTAGAGTTAATTCTCTCTACAACTTCAAAGTACAGTACACACACACACACACACACACACGCACACACACACACACGTGTTCTCGAATATAAAATTCACTAGCAAACACTTTGAGAGGTGCTGCTGCAGTATACTCATTATTAGCATATATTATATAACATAAGTTGTTCATCCATTCATTGTCTTTTATCACCGTGTTATCCTGGTCAGGGTCGCGGTGGGTCTTATTTATTGGGTGAATTGCAGGAAACACCCCGGACAGGTCGCCAGAACATTACAGGGCACACACACACACAAACACACACACACACACACTTGACCTGACTGCATGTGTTTGGACTGTGGGAGGAAACCGGAGCTCCCGGAGGAAACCCACACGGACATGGGGAGAACATGCAAACACCATACAGGAACAACCCGGACCGCTCCAACTGGGAATCAAACCCAGGACCTTCCTGCCGTGAGGTGACAGTGCTACCCACCAAGTCACCGTGTCACCTACAATCATATATTATATAATATCATTCATTCATTCATTGTCTGTTTTAGCACCGTGTTATCCTGGTCAGGGTCGCGGTGGGTCTGATTTATTGGGCAAAAGGTGGGAAACACCCCGGACAGGTCGCCAGATCATTACAGGCCAAACACACACTTGACCTGACTGCACGTCTTTGGACTGTTGGAGGAAACTCACACAGACACAGGGAGAAAAATTAAGCACTAGGTGTTCTCTAGTAGCCCCGGGACCCACTGCGATACTGGTTAGAAAGAAGAGACCAGTGAGGATGAAGGAACACATGATGGGAATTTTCTCCCGGAGCTGTTACGAGGCCTCGGGGAAAGCGCAGACGCCAGATAACATCCTCGTATGACGCGGTGCCGCACGATTCTGCGCTGGTGAGTCCCGGCGCTGAGTAATGAGGAGGAGAAATGACCAGAGGGAGAGGAAGGGTGTCAGTTCGCGTGTCTGGTGTGTTAATGAAGAGACGACGGAGAGGTCTGACTGGGTTTCTGAAAAAAAATCACACACGTTTATAAGCGATTTCTCTTATAAAAGATCCAGTGCATCTTTTCACAATATAATGAACAGTAGATGGTGAAAGACTGCATAACTTAGGATCTTGCACTGAGAACTCAAAGTTCTCACAAAGTTTGGAACACAGTGGGTAGAAGGTCCTGGGTTCGATTCCCCTCTGGAAGCTTTGGTTTCCTCCCACAGTACAAAGACGTGCAATCAGGATAACTGGAGATACCGAATTCCCCCCTAGGTGTGTGTGTGTGTGTGTGTGTGTGTGTGTGTGTGTGTGTGTGTGTTTGTGGCGACCTGTCCAGGGTGTATTCTGCCTTTCATCCAATGACTCAGACCCACCGTGACCCTGACCAGGATAAATCGGTGGTAAAACAGACAAAGAATGAATGAATGAATGATTCCCTCACCTGTTACAAACTCACCTGCTCATTATGGAACTTTTTAATCTTATTTTGCTTCGTCCCAAATATTTTGTTTATGCTTTTTCTCCCTTTTAAGAGCGGCCAATTGCCCCGATTGCGTCATGCTTCCTCTCCACCAATGCCAATCCCCGCTCTGATTGAGGAGAACGAAGCTAACCCACGCCCCCTCCGACACGTGTGCAGTAGCAGCCGTATGCATCTAATCACCTACACTTTGACGAGTGTGGTGCAGCTCAGCGCTGTGTACGGAGAGACACACCCTGACAGCACTCTTTTCTCATCTCCGTGCAGGCGCCATCAATCAGCCAGCAGAGGTCGTAATTGCACCAGTCATGGGAGAGAGACCCCATCCGGCTTAGTCCCACCCATATCTGAACAACAGGCCAATCGTTGTCCATGTGGCCGCTCAGCCCAGCCGGCAGGTGTATTCGAGATCCCAGCTCTGGTGTTCCAGCGTGTGTTTTACCGCTGCGCCACCTGAACGGCCCTCCCTGTTTCACTTTTAAACTTGTGTTACAGCTCCAGCTTCTGAGAAATGGTGAGAATCAGAATCAGCTTCTCCCAGAGTCTAAAACGCTTCTGGTTGAAAATAAAGCTTAACGTGGTTTAATGTAGTAAAAGAAGGAGACAGGAGCACTAAACTTCTCTTCATTATTACTGCTCATAAGTTCCTCCACTAATCACATTCCTCACTCGCTGTTTTACTACAATAAGTCACGCTAAGTTTTGTTCGTCTCATATCAAACAGTTCGTCTCATTGGAAGAGCTTTGAAAAGGTCAGCGGCAAACTGAGTCAAGGTAGACCACCTTGTATTGGAAAAAAACAATTCCAGGAGCCCCTTGACAGGGGTTATAACATTACTCTCAGGCTTTTATCGAGGATGACGGAAAGTATTGCGTTCTCGCTCATGATTGGGTTGATGTAGTGGGATAATTTTGGGTGAACTGGTGGTAGGAGCTTTCTCACCAGGGTTCGTTTGTGGCGGGATCCAGAACATCAACCAAATCAGAATCGTTCGTAGCTCGGCATCTGTTGACCTTTGTACGAATTGAATACATGTCCATATAGCTTATTGATTTTCCAGGGACCAACCCCCTCCCCCCCCCTCCCCTCCCCTCCCCCCCTCAGGCTTCCTGAGGCCCCCTGGTGGTTGTTTAATTGTCTGACAGCGGCTGCATTTTCATTCGTCTGTTCAGGTTTTCGTCACTTGTCCAAAAACTTTGCGACTAAGCAGGTACACCAGAAGAGTGGACACGTCAATCATTTATAATAACAGTATTTATGGTGCTAATCGATCGCTCGCTACAGATACAGAGCACAAAAACCAGCCTGAAATGTGCTGAACTGCAGTAAAGCTGCTTATTATAACAATAATGCCAGTAAAAAGCACTAAGTGACCACTGAATAATCAGCAGTCGGTCAGTGATTTTTAAAGACCACATGCGTGACCAGCGGGTCAGACACGTTGTTTTATATTTCTAATGGATCAGGGACAATCGTCTGACCTTGTTGCACTATCGATCGATTAAGAAAAAGAAAATACGACAGTTTCATTTTTCTCTGGTTTTATCTGCTGGGATTAGGATGGAACACATGTAACACACACACACACACACACACACACACACACACACTCACACACACACACACACACACACACACACACACAGTGGAGGAGAGGACGCTAAAAATACAGTCCCAGTATTATTTACTAAACCAGGACCCTAAAATCTGAATTATTTTTATTCTCTATAACATAAAACTGCTTTTTAAATTTGACACATTAAATAAATAATTAAACAAAAATCATCACAATTGTACTTAACTAGTTTTACTTTTAAAACAATTTCCAAAAAAATAATACAATAATAATTCAGTGATGTGATTGTGTTGTGATGAGTAATTCCCTCTCTCTGACTCAGTGTGTGTGTGTGTGTGTGTGTGTGTGTGTGGGATGGGGGGGTCTGTCAATCAAATTTAAAAGATAAAATAATAAACAATAAACAAAAGATAAAATATCCGCAAACCGCAGGTACATAATAATAATAATTATAATAATAATAATAACAATAACAACAAGAATAATAATAATAATAATGATAATAATAATAATAATATTAATAATAATAAAACATTATAATAACAATAATAATAACAACAATATAATAAAAATATACTACTAATAATAACAATAATAATAATAATAATAATAACAACAACAATAATAATAATAATAATAAATATAATAATAATAACAATAATAATAATAATAATAATAAATATAATAATATTAATAATAACAATAATTAATAATAATAATAATTATTATAATAATAATGATAATAATAATAATAATAATAATAAAAATAATAACAATAATCATTATATTAAAAAATATATAATAATAATAAAATAACAATAATAATAATAAACAATTATAATAACAATAATAACAATAATTAATTGCATGTGAGACAGAATGCTGCCCAAGCAGGTAAATCACAGTTTTGTCCTACAGGGAGTCGGTGTTCTCCTACAGGGAGTCGGTGTTCTCCGATAATAGGGTCTGCTTCACCTCTGTAAATCCAATTTTGTAATTCTATTTGAACGCGAGGTGCTAACACGAACATGAACACAATCATGATTGCACTAGTTCGGGATTCGGCTCCTTTATTCTCGGCGCCCCCGTCGGAGCGGTCCTGTTCATCCTGGTGATGATTGATCATGATGATACTGAACATTCCTCATGACTTGAATCTCATCAGCAGCTCCATTATTCTAACATGCAGCTGAATTACAGCATCATCAGCAGCTGCTGCTCAGCATCCAGCACCGTTTCATCTGTTTCCACCCACCGTGGGAGTGAAATGCATCTTAACTACAAAGGGAAACAGAACGGAATGATTATTAATGCGGTAAAGGAAAGAGACGAAGAGAAAATAAAGAATTATCCTGGTTATTATGAGTTTAGTGATTATGAAAAAAAAATTAAGCTACGTTGAACATGAAGGGATTCTTTCAGAGAGAGTAAAAAGGGAAATATATTTTTCATTAAATAAAATCATTAAATGTAAATGAATAAAAAATAAATAAATAATTTTGCTACTTAATCTCAATATGAAATAACTGAAGAAAGATCCTGTCCGATTTTATATGAAACACTAGTAGTTCTCCCCCAGCAGGGAGTCGTTTTCCTCCAACAGGGAGTTGGTTTTGTTCTACAGGGAGTCATTTTTCTCCAACAAAGAGTCGTTTTCCCCCAACAAGAAGTCGTTTCCCCTAAGTTGGTTTTCTTCTACAGTACAGGGAGTTGGCTTTGTCCAACAAGGAGTCGTTTTCCTCCAACAAGGAGTCGTTTTCCTCCAACAAGGAGTCAGTTTTCTTCTACAGGGAGTTGATTTCCTCCAACAAGGAGTCGTTCTCCTCCAACAAGGAGTCGTTTTCCTTTAACAGGGAGTCGTTTTTTTTCTTACTGGGAGTCATTTTTCTTCAACAGGGAGTTGGTTTCCTCCAACAGGGAGTTGGCTTTTTCCAACAAGAAGTCGTTTTCCTCCAACAGAGAGTCGTTTTTCTTCTACAAACTCTTTGTTGGAAGAGAACGACTCCTCATTGAAGAAACCAACTCTTTGTTGGAGGAGAATGACTGTTGGAGGAGAGCAACTCCCTGTTGGGGAAAAACGTTTTTGTTTTACAGGGAGTCGTTTTCCCCCAACAAGGAGTCATTCTTCTCCAACAAGGAGTCATTCTCCTCCAACAAAGAGTCAGTTTCTTCAATGAGGAGTCGTTCTCCTCCTACTGGGAGTTGGTTTTGTCTTGCAGGGAGTTGGCTTTGTCCAACAAGGAGTCGTTTTTCTCCAACAGAGAGCTGGTTTTCTTCTACAGAGAGTCGTTTTCCTGCTGAAGAAGTTCATGCTGGTTCTGATAGAAAGGAGTCAGAATACACAGAGCAGCACAGTTTGTTGTGTATGGAGCTGCAGAGTTGCAGACCAGTCAGGGTGCCCATGCTGACCCCTGTCCACCACCGAAAGCACCAACAATGGGCACGTGAGCATCAGAACTGGACCACAGAGCAATGGAAGAAGGTGACCTGGTCTGATGAATCATGGCCGAGTGTGTGTGCGTCGCTTATCTGGGGAACACACGGCACCAGGATGCACTATGGGAAGAAGGCGAGCTGCTGGAGGCAGTGTGATGCTTTGGGCGACGTTCTGCTGGGAGACCTCGGGTCCTGCCATCCATGTGGATGACACGTATCACCTACCTAAGCATCGTTACAGACCATGTTCACCCTCTCATGGAGACGCTTCCCTGATGGCAGGATGATGCTCCCTGCCACAAAGCTAAAATGCTTCAGGAACGGTTTGAGGAGCACAACAACCAGTTTCCAACCGATCCATGGAGGCTTCACCTCACAACTTACAGGAGTTAAAGGATCTGCTGCTGACATCTTGGTGCCAGATACCACAGCACACCTTCAGGGGTCTAGTGGAGGGGGGACCAACACAATATTAGGATAACATAATGTTATGCCTGATCGGTGTATATTTATTGCTAAATTTTTATACGGTCCTGAAATGAACCTTTATGATACAGAACATAAAAACATTAATCTGCAGTTAACTCCAGCAGGTCATGTGACGCCGGTTTAAAGACGCCGGTTTGACCGGCTGTGGCGTCTGCGAGGGAAAGCGCCGAACATCGTAGAGATAAAAATTTACGATGAGAAGCCTCGACTAACCCCGGTGCCTCGTATCTCTCTGTTATTTTCCCTTCAGCATCGTGCAGGAGGGATTTTAAGTTTCAGCGTTCTGCAGCGACGTTGTCGTCGTCATGATGAAGTGGATTTTTATCTCTCAGAGTCTCATGATGGCAGCGGCATGAAAGCAGAAACACAATCGATTCATTCCTCACCACGACCAGGAGGAAGACTGATCGAGACTTTCTGTTCTTTTATTTTCCTGCTAGTACTACAACTAGAGCACATGTAACTCAAAACGCTTTGGCACAAGAAACAAGAAAAGGCCAAACAGCTGCCACAAAGTTAGAAGCATTTGTTTTTTTTTTACAGTTATAATTATTTTGGTGCAGCGGTGAAGTACACTAGCCGACTACTGCTGAGATCTGGGGATCCAGGGTTCGAATCTCAGCGATGCTATCGGCCGGTCGGGCATCCACATGGACATGATTGGCCGAAACAGCCCAGCTATTGGGAGGTACACTTGTCAGTGCGCTCTTAGTGCAGGTCCCAAGCACGACTATAAATAGGAGGGTTGTGTCAGGAAGGGCATCCAATGTAAAAACGGGTATGATGACCATACTCATACTATTTTATACTAAATATACTTTATACTAAAAATATTATATATACAGTGTATCACAAAAGTGAGTACACCCCTCACATTTCTGCAAATATTTTATTATATCTTCACATGGGACAACACTATAGAAATAAAACTTGGATATAACTTAGAGTAGTCAGTGTACAGCTTGTATAGCAGTGTAGATTTACTGTCTTCTGAAAATAACTCAACACACAGCCATTAATGTCTAAATAGCTGCAACATAAGTGAGTACACCCCACAGTGAACATGTCCAAATTGTGCCCAAAGTGTCAATATTTTGTGTGACCACCATTATTATCCAGCACTGCCTTAACCCTCCTGGGCATGGAATTCACCAGAGCTGCACAGGTTGCTACTAGAATCCTCTTCCACTCCTCCATGATGACATCACGGAGCTGGTGGATGTTAGACACCTTGAACTCCTCCACCTTCCACTTGAGGATGTGCCACAGGTGCTCAATTGGGTTTAGTCCATCACCTTTACCTTCAGCTTCCTCAGCAAGGCAGTTGTCATCTTGGAGGTTGTGTTTGGGGTCGTTATCCTGTTGGAAAACTGCCATGAGGCCCAGTTTTCGAAGGGAGGGGATCATGCTCTGTTTCAGAATGTCACAGTACATGTTGGAATTCATGTTTCCCTCAATGAACTGCAGCTCCCCAGTGCCAGCAACACTCATGCAGCCCAAGACCATGATGCTACCACCACCATGCTTGACTGTAGGCAAGATACAGTTGTCTTGGTACTTCTCACCAGGGCGCCGCCACACATGCTGGACACCATCTGAGCCAAACAAGTTTATCTTGGTCTCGTCAGACCACAGGGCATTCCAGTAATCCATGTTCTTGGACTGCTTGTCTTCAGCAAACTGTTTGCTGGCTTTCTTGTGCGTCAGCTTCCTTCTGGGATGACGACCATGCAGACCGAGTTGATGCAGTGTGCGGCGTATGGTCTGAGCACTGACAGGCTGACCTCCCACGTCTTCAACCTCTGCAGCAATGCTGGCAGCACTCATGTGTCTATTTTTTAAAGCCAACCTCTGGATATGACGCCGAACACGTGGACTCGACTTCTTTGGTCGACCCTGGCGAAGCCTGTTCCGAGTGGAACCTGTCCTGGAAAACCGCTGTATGACCTTGGCCACCATGCTGTAGCTCAGTTTCAGGGTGTTAGCAATCTTCTTATAGCCTAGGCCATCTTTGTGGAGAGCAACAATTCTATTTCTTACATCCTCAGAGAGTTCTTTGCCATGAGGTGCCATGTTGAATATCCAGTGGCCAGTATGAGAGAATTGTACCCAAAACACCAAATTTAACAGCCCTGCTCCCCATTTACACCTGGGACCTTGACACATGACACCAGGGAGGGACAACGACACATTTGGGCACAATTTGGACATGTTCACTGTGGGGTGTACTCACTTATGTTGCCAGCTATTTAGACATTAATGGCTGTGTGTTGAGTTATTTTCAGAAGACAGTAAATCTACACTGCTATACAAGCTGTACACTGACTACTCTAAGTTATATCCAAGTTTCATGTCTATAGTGTTGTCCCATGAAAAGATATAATGAAATATTTGCAGAAATGTGAGGGGTGTACTCACTTTTGTGATACACTGTATATATATATATATATATATATATATATATATATATATATATATATATATATATATATATATATATATATATATATATAAAACTTGGGACAACATAAATAAGATAAAAATATTAAACAATATAATAAATACATGCAATATATATACATATACATCCCACAGCAATATATATGTATACTGGGCAAAACGGAACAGCATTAATTTATTTATTTATTAACATATATTTATTATTATTACTATTATTATTAGTAGTACTATTGTTATTATTATTATTATGATTATTGTTTTAGTTATTACTATTATAATTATTATTTATTGTATTCTATTATTGTTATTATTATTATTGTAGTGTTATTATTATTATTAATTATTATTATTATTAATATCATTATTATTATTATTGTATTATTGTTATTGTTATTACTATGATTATTATTATTTTTATAATTTTTTTTATTATTATCATTTTTATTATTCTTGTTATTATTATTACTATTATGAGTGTCATTAGTGTTATTATTATTATTATTGCTATTATTTTTTTTTTTTTTTATTATTATTATAATTGTTATTAATAGTAACCATAAAACCTTTTTAACTCTTAAGTTTTTTTTTACATTTTTCAACTTGAAGCTTTCTGATTTATTTATTTTTTTGGCGGCTCCTAAAAGCTCTCTAATGGAGTCGCAGCCCTGACCCGCCCCTCCGACCGGGTAATTACCCCTCACAGAGCTGAACCGCAGTAATCACTTCCTCTCGTGTCACCGCGGGGTTATGAGTAATGTTCCAAACTCCAAATCTGCACAAGGCTTCAATTAACCTGGGGTCAGGTGTCTGGGTCCGGGAGAGAAGCGGCGATCTGCGGGGGGCGCGGAGTTCCTGCTTAATTACATCTGAGGAGGAGCGGCAGGAGAAAATGAGCCTGTGTGAGACGTGAGAGAGTCGGGATGAAATATCATCTACAGTAATAATAAATCTCATTACAGTGTTCTGAGTGCAGTTTGACGTCAAACAAAGAGGTTTTAAAGCAAAACTCGCTGTATATCAGGTTCTTCTTCAGTTACGATAGGGTTCCGTCCTGATAACACCATCATCATCTGAAAACATCGTAAATTGAGGACAGTAGCCTCGCCGACACAGTCTAAAGTCTCAGAACAGTGATCAGTAATTTGTCAAATTTCTCAATGTTTTAACATTAAACATTTAATATAGAGCGGTACCTTGTAACTCAACGTCCTCTAAACTCGAAGTCTTTGAAACTCGACGCCCTTCATCGAGAAATTTTTACCTTAAACTTGACCTTTGTGCAACAGCCGCTTTAGCTGCATCAGTGTGGAATAAGCGTCAGATCCAGGGTTACAGCTCCACATGTATCTGTGTTTATCTGGATTCTCCTCCCTGTTTCACTTTTAAACTTGTGTTACAGCTCCAGCTTCTGAGAAATGGTGAGAATCAGAATCAGCTTCTCCCAGAGTCTAAAACGCTTCTGGTTGAAAATAAAGCTTAACGTGGTTTAATGTAGTAAAAGAAGGAGACAGGAGCACTAAACTTCTCTTCATTATTACTGCTCATAAGTTCCTCCACTAATCACATTCCTCACTCGCTGTTTTACTACAGTAAGTCACGCTAAGTTTTGTGCATCTCCAGCATTAACCCTAGAACACTAACGTTAAAATTAGTAACACCATCACTAACGTTGGGTATATTTTACCCGGTATAAAATTCCAGATAAAATATAGTTTTCATCAATTTATTTTAAAAGTACAACACTGTATGACAAGTTTTGGAACCCTTCTTTAATTTTACAACATACAACATCACATAAAATAAAAAAAGGTACCATGGATGACCCTATAAAAAAGCAGAAAAACTATTGGAAAATCAGGTAATCCTTAACAGGTAATGCCCTAACAAAAAAAATAATGCTGCTGGGAACTTGGTCTTTGGTCCACCCATTCCTGGGACATGTGAGCCCTGTCTGGTAAAGGCACAGTCTTCCTGCATCAATGATAACTGTGGGAGAGATAGACAAAAAATGGCATTTTTTGAGAAGGGGAAAAATTACCAAATTCTTTTGATTATATGAATTTTCTTGGAAATTACCATTAAGTGATATTTATTCATTGCCATTATACTAATTAAGGATTATATGCAAATTATGGGACAACTCTAACTTACCTTATGCCTTACATGCAGTCAGTACAGGCAGGGTAGTAATGGCGAGGGCACACTGGTCGACGGCAGACGTTACTCACTTGTTAGCATGCCATAGTAAAAATGCCTGTTACAGGATGACAGCTGTGGATGAAATGGGGCAGAGAATGTGGCAGGCCTGAATGTTGTTTCCCTTGAAAAGTGCAAAGAGCGCCTGATTTAAACACACAAACACTAACATCGGGTAAATTCCACCCATAAAATATGTTACTCTCTATCACTAACGTCGGGTGAAAATCACCCGAACGCATGCCTCTTGAAAAAACCATAGATGGGAGGAGGGAATCAACCATACCATTAATGACATCAATGAGTGCCCTGAAGCTACCCAAAGTCCCATGCAACTCAGACAGCAGCAACACAATGAAAATCACATGACAAAAATTGTGTGGGTGAAAATCACCCGGCGTTAGCGTTCTAGGGTTAAGAAGCGTCAGGAAACAATAAAGAAGTAAAAGTGCAGCTTTTATTGTATTTTTATTGATGTTTAACTGTTAGTAATTGTATTTCAGTGTGGTTTTATTATATTTGTGTTATTTTCAGTGTTTAAGTGTCAAAAACAACCTCATTATTTTACATAAGACTAAAATATCTGCAGCTCCACGGGACCATGGACGCATTAACAGGTTCCCCAAACATCCTTATGAAACTCACCACTCCCAGAACCAACTGACGTCCAGTTTCAAGGTACCGCTATATATAAATAAATGTATTAAATAATTCATAATGTGGGGTGGAGACCTCTAAACTCCATCCCTTCCTTAACAGTCTCCTCATCTCTCCCTATACACCACACTGAGTCTCTAAACCGAATCACATCCAACTAAATTTCACTCTTGGGAATTTTCACAGCAGGGATTCGTGGTGTGAATGAGTCTCACTGAGTGTTGGTAGTTAAGGAAAACATGGTCAATAAGAAGCTCTGGACTGTGTCATCACGTTACACAGCGCACCACCCACCGCTCAGATCCAGGGTTCGAATCCCCAGAGCTACAGGAATAATTCCTTCTAATCTCCGAACCCAGGAGAGGAAAAGCAGAACCGCGAGTACAGCTACAATAACATCCTCTTTATCTGAAATAATAAAGCACACACTCTCGCACACACACACACACTCACTCACACACACACACAGCACCTGTTGTGAGAGCTCATATCCACAGATGGAGGAGAACTCTGGTGACTCTCGTGATCAACAGGAGCGTCTGAAAAAAGACAGATTATTTAAAGAAGCTCCTGAATAATAAATCAAGGACGAGCTGTTTACACAGAG
This sequence comes from Trichomycterus rosablanca, assembly GCF_030014385.1. Lineage (NCBI taxonomy): Eukaryota > Metazoa > Chordata > Actinopteri > Siluriformes > Trichomycteridae > Trichomycterus > Trichomycterus rosablanca. The sequence continues at coordinate 51,425,559 of NC_085992.1, forward strand.
TGTGTGTGTGTGTGTGTGTGTGTGTGTGTGTGTGTGTGTGTGTGTGTGTGTGTGTGTGAAAAAGAAAGGCTGGTATCTCTAGTGTGATGAATGAATGATGAAATTCATCTCAAAAGCTTTTAATGAGGTTGAGGTCCAGACTTTGTGCCCAGCCACTGGAGCTCTTTCACACCTCACATTCATTCATTGTCTGTTTTACCACCGCTTTATCCTGGTTAGGGTGAAGGGTAGGAAACATCCCGGACAGGTCGCAGACACACACACACCAGAGATGGGGACTCGAGTCCGAGTCGCACGTAAGTCACACACACAGCAACTTTAGACTTGACTCGGACTCGTAAACAACAAGAGTCGCTAGTGTCAGCATGTGTTAACATTAGTTACGTGTAATAATTATTATTATTATAAATATTCTGCTCTCTAATAATAATAACGCTCTGGCCGTCTTAACCCCCAACACACACAATGTGTAAATGTTCCAGCAGCTTCCGGTGTAGTGATGAAGCGTCGCTCCCTACTCCCTACACAGTCTGAAGTTCACTTCATTTGAACATTCTCGTTACCTTTGGATCGGAATCTCACTTAAAATGGTGGAATACCCTACGTAGTGCACTTCACAGGAACGACCGGGGTGAATGGAACGCTCCTACAGAATCGGCGCTGATGGTTGAAAGACGCTTTCTGAACCAATTAGAGCTTCTGATTGTAATTGTTAGTAAGAAATGCTGTTATCTGCATTTATTCGGTTTGCGTCACACAGATGACGTGGTAATGAAACGCTCGATCGGCTTTCTAACCACTTCCTGTTTTACTTCATGACCGGGAAAAGTTTGGAGGTTTTTAATTATAAGCACGTTTACAAAATAACGGATTCTGTTCCTAATGGGACGCACGCTTATAAATGTAATAGCATCTGGAAGAACAGAAGCTAAGGTAAGCAGCGGTTATGATGGTTTTTGCTGTGTTTGGGATTTTGGCCGCTGTGCCGTGATTTATCGAGCGCTTTTGTTCTGTAATGAAAACAAAACGTATCAGTTGAAGCTTTTAACTGGAACCTTCTTGTTACAGAAATTACATTCATTTACACAATGAGGAGGAAAGTAAAGACACGAAGTAAATCGGCTAAATACACTCGCTAATCTGTTGTTGTTTTTATCTGAACTTACAGATTATTTCTTTATTTCTAAGCTACATTTATAATATATGTTTTGCATAGATTTTATTGACTCCTGACTCGACTCGGACTCTAGACTAAAGACTTGTGACTTGACCCGGACTCTAGTCCAGTATGTGGCAGGTTTAAACAGGGATCAGTATCGCCCACGAAGAGTCACGCACTGATCTCCATTATCCCCCGTCTCTGTGCAGCGCCTCAACCAGCCAGCAGAGGTCATAATAGCAGCAGTTATGAGGAATCCTGCCCACCCAGCAGACTTCAGCCAATCATAGTAGAGCTGAGATTCGAACTTGTGAGCTTAACTGTGTCTTACCGCTGTACCACCCACTGTGTGAGTATTTTAACACACTATATCATCTACACGACCTTTAACTTACATTCATCCTTGCAGGAATAAAGAAGTTGGCATTCACCACCCCCGGGCACCTCATTACTCATGGTTAGTTGGCGTATTCAGTGGTGTCTGTGTTTCTCTGAGCGTGTTTGCACTACATTACTCTGCTTTATTCTAACTAATGCTTCACGTTGGCAGCGTTTCTGGCGGGCGCTCCTGATGCCCTTTCCCGTCGGCTTGTTTTCTCGCCCGTTCACCCGATTACACCCCGCCTACTTGTTAATTAACCCCTGATTTCTTTTACGACTGTGGATTGTGAAACTGTCTGAATAAATCAATCAAGCGTCGGCGCTGGTGTCCCGTCGTTATGTCCCGGTGATGGCGTGCTAATATTTCAGGCTAGCATGCCTCGCATAATAATGACTGATATTGAGAAGACTAATTTACAGCTTTTAACACGTAACCGAATGTATGTGGACACCCAAATTCCACCATACGTGCTGGTGTAAAACCTTGATCTCCTCCACCTTCCCCACTCTGGGAGGGTGTTACAGTAAAATTCCTACCATAACTATGGGACTTTAGGAGCATTAATGAGGTTGGGTACTGATCTTGTGCAGCAAGGTCTGGTTTAAAGTCAAATTCATCCACAACAAGCACTGCATGCCTGGCTACAAGAGTAAAAGGCATTCCCCAAACTGTTAGAAACACCGAAACTGTCATATAATGTCCACTAAATATCCTCTAGGCTATGTATTATTATTATTATTATTATTATTATTATTATTATTATTATTATTATTATTATTATTATTATTATTATTATTATTATTATTATTATTATTATTATTATTATTATTATTATTATTATTATTATTATTATTATTATTATTATTATTATTATTGTTATTATTATTAATTATTACTATTATTATTAATATTATTATGATTCATATTTTTTATTATTATTGTTATTATTGATTATTGTTACTAATTATTATTATTAATAATAATATTTTTTATTGTTATTATTATTATTATTATTATTGGTATTATTATTATTATTATTATTATTGGTATTATTATTATTATTATTATTATTACTATTATTATTGGTATTATTATTATTATTATTATTATTATTATTATTGTTACTATTATTATTACTATTATTATTATAATTATTGTTGTTATTATTATTGTTATTATTATTATCATCATTATTATTGTTATTATTATTATTATTATTATTGGTATTATTGTTATTATTTTTATTGGTATTATTATTATTATTATTATTATTATTATTGGTATTATTTTTAATATTTTTATTGGTATTATTATTATTATTATTATTATTATTGGTATTATTGTTATTATTTTTATTGGTATTATTATTATTATTATTATTAATTATTATTATTATTATTATTATTATTAATATGTGTGTGTCGTCCCTAAACGTTTGATCAGGGGATGAATCTGAACATCTCAGCGTGGTGAGACGTGTCTGGAACACGATAGTTTATGGAAGACATTTGGGTAAAATAAACGAGACTGAGAGCTCCTGTCGGGCGCAGTGGCGGGCACTAACTCAGTTTATGGGTGTGAACCCTGGCAGTGCCACTCTGCCCTGTCAGACTGTACCAGCCATCTCCTAAAGCACACACAGCACGGACTAATGTATTCTGATTATTACATTCATCTGATTTAGCCACAGCAGTTTCTAACAGGAGATTATGTCCTTCCAATTTCACAGCAACAGTTTAGGGAAGATCCTGTCCTGTTCCAGCATGGCAGCAACGAGAGATTAGGGTTTGGGTAGGGGGGTGGCAAAAGTATGTGGACGTGTTGACGTGACCATGAGCTTGTAGGACTTTTTATCAATCATCACAAACACAAACACACACACTTTTGGGATGAATTGGAACAACATGAAAAGGAAAGTCTTCTTACACAAAACTGCACAACATCTGGATTCCAATTTTTATTATTAATTAATATTTTTTATAATTAATTAATTGTAAAAAAAATTTAAATAATATTTTTAATATTAAAATGATATGTATAAATATGAAATATATAAAAATAAATAATAAATATATATATTATAAATATAAAATAATAAATATAAATATTTATTCTCCTTCAGTACGCATCAGTGAGTGATTCGGTTTCCTTCTGCCTACCATACACATGCAGAAGGTGGCTTGGCTACTGTTAATTGCTAGGTGTGATATTCGGGTATATGCCCTGTCCTGAATGTGCTGCCACTTTGCACCTAGTGTTTCAGGGTGGCCCCAAACCTGGCGAATGAAGTGCACGTTGGGTTCGAGGACACGTTTTAAATCCACTTCCTATCAAATCCACTTCTTGGTGAATTCCCACAGGTGTAATTAAACTGAGGGGTGTGACTCTCCGATCTGGCGGATTTGGGTCATTACCATGCAGGCGCTGGTCTCTGTGGGCATGTTTGTGTAAGTGTGTGTGTGTGTGTTTAATTACTGACAATGTCTTTAATAGAGGACAGGCATTAACAAAGTCAAACAGGGCTTATTATACTCCAGGCCACCAGAGGGCAACATCTCCAAAATTTTAAGAATTGTTTGCACCCGAATTTTTACCCCACCCCCTATTTAAAGCCTCTAGAGAGTTCCTGACTGTAACACTGAGCGTTTTCTTGTTATCTATCAGTGCCCACCGTCAACAAACCTGAGTGATCGGGCGAGAGAGGCAGAACGACAGCGACCGAACATCCCTGATCACCACCCTGATATGTGTTTTGACCTAGAACCTCCAAGCTCTGTGCCTTTGTCTATAATCAGGGTGGGCAGTTCCACTCCTAGGGGTCAGAATCAAGCGCAGCCGGACGCCAACACGTACTGGTGCAAGTGTGGCCTCTGCTGTTCGTTTGAGGCGCCTGGCTCTAGTGTACCTACACTACAGAAAAAATCATTAAAGTACGTTAGAACACTGCTGCTGAAATCTGTGGATCCAAGGTTCGAATCTCACAGTGCTATCGACCAGTCGGGCGTCTGCATGGACGTGATTGGCTAATTTGGAGATGGGGAATGGCCAAAACAGCCTAACCATTGGAAGGCGCAGTTGTCAATGCACTCTCAGTGCAGGTCTCGAGCCCGGATAGAAATAGGAGGGTTACATAATGGCGTAGAAACTATGTCGAAATACTACGTGTGATTGCCTGGCACAGTTGCCCTGTTACTATTTATATAAATAAATACAATGGCGTCTCCACGCTGGCATGTGGTGATGAATTGCTAATGTTGTTTAAAAAACATCTCAGCTCAGGGTTAGAAAATCAGCTCTCGGCCACTCAGGTGGTAAAAACACACACTGGAACCAGAGCTGGATCTGGAACACATCGTATCGAATCTCAGCTCTGCCTGCTGGCTGGGCTGAGCGACCACATAAGCAACGATTGGCTTGTTGTTCAGATATGGGCAGGACTAAGCCGGATAGGGTCTCTCTCTCATGACTGGTGCAATTACGACCTCTGCTGGCTGATTGATGGCGCCTGCACGGAGATGAGAAAAGAGTGCTGTCAGGGTGTGTCTCTCCGTACACAACGCTGAGCTGCACTGCACTTGTCAAAGTGCAGGTGATAAGATGCATACGGCTGCTGCCCACGTGTCGGAGGGGGCGTGGGTTAGCTTCGTTCTCCTAAATCAGAGCGGGGGTCGGCATTGGTGGAGAGGAAGCATGACGCAATCGGGCAATTGGATGCGCTAAAAAGGGTCCAGCGACTCCAAATCCTGTAGTGTGAAAAGTGTTGCGATCGGGTTACGACCGGCAGTGAGTGCGACGTCGAGAACAGTTGCATTACCTTCTGAACCTGAAATTTGCTGTAAAATTCAAACTGTAACGTTTGTGTTTAGCGAATAAACGTCTTTCATTCGTGTACCGTTCAAGTGTCTCAGGTTTACTGGGTCATCTGCACTATGAGGGTCTTTAGAGTCTGCTGAGCTTATAAAGAAAGAAACAAACTTAACATAGACAAACTATACAGAGCAGAAAACTTTACTTTACTGAGATGATTACGTGTGTAGAGAAGTACACTTTTACACTGATTATGAATCCACAAAGAGACAAAATGCCTAAATACGTACTCCAGCAATCCTACGGCCATTCAGTTAGCAAACGGTTACACAACATGGCTGTGGACATGGGGGGGGGGGGATTTTGGTATTTGAGACAGAACATGAAGCCTCGCTGGATGTTCTAAATTTACATTCAACTATTAAAGTAGCTGTGCTGAGTATCGTAGCTTCTATTTATTCTCTCATTGAATTTATGAGTGTAATTTAACAACTGACGTGAAACGATTCACTGTGGTTATTAAATCAGACTTCACGCCGTTTTCACACACGTAGGCGGCTTCCCATCAAACGTTTGTTTCCATAGCAACTGTCAGGTCGGTTTCGTCCGATTGCGTTTAGTTGCCAATCGGGAAAAAGGTAAAATACTTGTATCGTATTTCATTTACCACGCTTAATTAAGAGCGTGAGTAGCATCTGACGACCTGTTACCTTCATCACGGCGGGAGACGGCGTGTTTGCTTAAATGTACGGCTCAAATTTAGAGCAGATGAAACACCGCAAACACAAACCCTCATATAGAAACAATTTCTTCAAGATTGAAGATGCTGTCGTTACGCTAACCTGCCCTATTTTTTTATACATATATTTTTGTTTATGCATTTTCTCCCTTTTAGTGCATCCAATTGCCCGATTGCGTCATGCTTCCTCTCCACCAATGTCGATCCCTGCTCTAATTGAGGAGAACAAAGTTAACCCACGCCCCCTCCGACACTTGGGCAGCAGCCGTATGCATCTTATCACCTACACTTTGACGAGTGCAGTGCAGCTCAGCGTTGTGTACGGAGGGACACACCCTGAGAGCACTCTTTTTCCGATTCTGTGCAGGCACCAATCAGCCAGCAGAAATCGTAATTGCACCAATCATGAGAGAGAGATTCTATCCGGCTTAGTCCCGCCCATATCTGAACAACAGGCCAATCGTTGTTCATGTGGTCGCTCAGCCTTAGCCGGCAGGCAGAGCTGAGATTCGATACGATGTATTTGAGATCCCAGCTCTGGTGTTCTAGTGTGTGTTTTTACCGCTGCGCCACCTGAGTGGCCAATCAGGTTTTTTTTCTTTTAAAACTGCTTGAACTGTTTGACCTCTGGGTGGCGCTCTCACATAAAACAGATCTAAGACTCTTCCCTTCTTCTTTACAGATTCGTTACACCTATTAACTTTCCCCAGGTTTTGGATAAACGCAGATAAACGCGGCGGCTCCAGAGGAACGAAAACTAGACGCCAAACGCAGAAGACTTCAGAGGGAAGTGGGTATGTTTAATGTAAAGAGGTATAATAATCCTCCTGGTGAGTGAAATCACGACACTGTGGACGATCATTAATCACTCAGAATTGTTTGTAATCAGGAGCTGTTATATTTTTATATCTTTTATTAATAAAGACTCTGTGGCCCCGTGGTTGTGGATATTTTTTACTCTATCTGACGCCCAACATGAAAAGTTTGGACACCCCTGAATTACGTAATTTCACCTTGTTGTGTCCAGTAGTAAAATCTTTGTGACTCACGGTGTTCCAATAGTGGCAGGACTGTCTGTCCTCAGATTTTCACTTCCTAAAACCAAAGTGGTGCCAGCTTACCCTGCCAGATGCTGACCAAGCTTTATTCTTGGTTTCTTTGTACCCCTTAAAGAAATTAACTCTAAATATAGTCTAGCACTAGCTGTCAGAACTTTGGTTCCTCCAGTTTAGTTGGAGCCAGTTCCTCTTCCTCTGCTGGAGACCCCGATGGTGTACTTGGAGGGTATGTTCTCCTGACATGGCGCGCTCCACCGACCCCTTTTTATTCGCCTGTACTTCGGTGGATCGGCGCGTGAGGCCGGTCTCGTGAGGTCGGTCTCGCGAGGTCTGATCTCCACGTTCCTCCACTTCTGTACAGACGCCTCGGGCTACTAACCAGGGTCCTTACACAGCCTCTGAGACCCCGCCCACTTTTTAGTCCCGTCTTTTCCCCACACAGCAGACTAGCGGCTGATTTTGTTTGCTACACTGCCTGCCATCTTGATTGTGCCCGCTAGGGGGCGCCCAGCTGACTGGTAGCAGAGCTGAGACTCGAACATGTAAATGTAAATTACTTACTAAATGCCTGATAATCGTAGCTCTTGGTCAGAAGATGTCAGGTGGTGTCCAACTGTCCTCTGACGTTTTGACCCTAAACCACAACGTCCTCCAGTTGGTGATAAAATCCAGTCTGTTATCAACAACAAGTCCAAAAGCCAGGGTCTGTCATGGTATGGGGGTGTGTCAGTAGCAGGGTCTGTCATGGTATGGGGTGTGTCAGTACCAGGGTCTGTCATGGTATGGGGTCGTGTTAGTAGCAGGGTCTGTCATGGTATGGGGTGTGTCAGTGCCAGAGTCTGTCATGGTATGGGGGTGTGTCAGTACCAGGGTCTGTCATGGTATGGGGGTGTGTCAGTGCCAGAGTCTGTCATGGTATGGGGGTGTGTCAGTGCCAGGGTCTGTCATGGTATGGGGGTGTGTCAGTACCAGGGTCTGTCATGGTATGGGGTGTGTCAGTGCCAGAGTCTGTCATGGTATGGGGGTGTGTCAGTACCAGGGTCTGTCATGGTATGGGGGTGTGTCAGTACCAGGGTCTGTCATGGTATGGGGGTGTGTCAGTACCAGGGTCTGTCATGGTATGGGGGGGTGTCAGTACCAGGGTCTGTCATGGTATGGGGGTGTGTCAGTACCAGGGTCTGTCATGGTATGGGGTGTGTCAGTACCAGGGTCTGTCATGGTATGGGGGCGTGTCAGTACCAGGGTGTGTCATGGTATGGGGGTGTGTCAGTACCAGGGTCTGTCATGGTATGGGGGTGTGTCAGTACCAGGGTCTGTCATGGTATGGGGGTGTGTCAGTACCAGGGTGTGTCATGGTATGGGGGTGTGTCAGTACCAGGGTGTGTCATGGTATGGGGTGTGTCAGTACCAGGGTCTGTCATGGTATGGGGGTGTGTCAGTACCAGGGTCTGTCATGGTATGGGGGTGTGTCAGTACCAGGGTCTGTCATGGTATGGGGGTGTGTCAGTACCAGGGTCTGTCATGGTATGGGGGTGTGTCAGTACCAGGTTCTGTCATAGTATGGGGGCGTGTCAGTACCAGGGTCTGTCATGGTATAGGGTGTGTCAGTACCAGGGTGTGTCATAGTATGGGGGCGTGTCAGTACCAGGGTCTGTCATGGTATAGGGTGTGTCAGTACCAGGGTGTGTCATAGTATGGGGGTGTGTCAGTACCAGGGTCTGTCATGGTATAGGGTGTGTCAGTACCAGGGTGTGTCATGGTATGGGGGCGTGTCAGTACCAGGGTGTGTCATGGTATGGGGGTGTGTCAGTACCAGGGTGTGTCATAGTATGGGGGCGTGTCAGTACCAGGGTGTATCATGGTATGGGGGCGTGTCAGTACCAGGGTGTGTCATGGTATGGGGGCGTGTCAGTACCAGGGTGTGTCATGGTATGGGGGTGTGTCAGTACCAGGGTGTGTCATAGTATGGGGGCGTGTCAGTACCAGGGTGTATCATGGTATGGGGCGTGTCAGTGCCCTTGGTAAAGGTCATTTACACTCTGTGATGCAGCATTAATACAGAAAAGTACGTTAAGATTTTAGAGCAACATGTGCTGCCTTCAAGTCGTCGTCTTTTCCAGGGACGTCCAGCATTTTTCAACAAGACGATGCAAACACACCTGCTGCACACATTACAAAGGCGTGGCTGCGGAAGAAGAGGGTACGAGTACTGGACTGGCCTGCCTGCAGGAGGATGTGTGGAGAATTTTGGACCCTTAAGACGTGTTTGCAGGAAGAATGAGACAAAATAACAGAAACACTAAATCGCTTGGTCTCCTCGGTGCCAAAACATCAGCATTACAACTTTTTTGGAATGTGAAGGCCTGAATGCAGGAATGGATGTTCATCATCTCAGGTTCATTTGTTCTTGCTTCACTATAAATGCAGAATGAAATCGTTTTACTCTACATTAAGTGAGTGAGTGAATGTGAGATGCCCCGTGATGAATTGGCGCTCGGCTCGGTGGGTGTTCCCGCTGCGTGCCCAGCGTTCCAAGCTTGCGCTGCAAACCCACCATAAAAATGATGAAGATAAAGTGGCTAAAGATGATAAATGAACGCAGTCGGTGCTTATAAAGGACCGACATCCATCACTAAGCTATTAACCATTTAACTGGGACTGGAGATGGACTCGGGTCCTCCTAATCCTTTCTCTAGTCCTTTCCCACCATGGTTCTGGCTGGTTCTGTTCCACCTAGTTTTAAATCGTTTGGCACATTTCTTCCTCTTGTTCTTGGCGTGTGTTCGTAGACGAAGATTTATGAGGGCGGATGTCCACGTCTGCTGCAGGCACGCTGATGACTGATAAGGACTATCCGAGACGGGCAGGTTCTGCCACAGTGTCTGCAGACAAAGGTCTAAGTGGGGTCAGGGGCATTGATGGTCCTGTTCTCTTCCAGACCGGCTCTTCGGGCGTCCTCGAAGGACTGGACGGCTGTATGAACTGTCCTCCGCCAGTTTTCCCGGTCTGCGGCTAACAGGGACCATGGGAAGAGCTGATGTTACAGGCGATGAGAGAGGACTTGAGGTGGTCCTTGAGGGGCTCATCTGTCGGACCACACGGGCCAGCCTTCTCTCCCCACGTGCATCAATGAGCCTTGGCCGCCCATGACCCTGTCGCTGGTTTACCACTGTTCCTTCACTGTAAGCCCAGATAAGTTCAATTTACTTAAAACAATTGAGGAAACCAGTTGCCTTAAAAAAGTTAAGTAATGTATAATGAAAATTTCCCGATAATTCTACTTATTATCTTGAGCTCAATTGAAAATAAATAAATATTGATTTCTTCTGTTTTCATGTTAATTACATTTTAAATATCAATTAGAAATGTTTATAGAAAAACAGACAGAATAATACAAATATTTTTCTTTTATTTCAGTTCAGAAGTATTTACCGTATTTTCCGCACTATAAGGCGCACCTAAAAGCCTTAAATTTTCTCAAAAATCTGCCGTGCGCCTTATAATCCGGTGCGCCTTATGTGTGCACTGAGTTCCAAAATGTGTAAAAATGTTGTTGTGCGACTTTGGTAAGCGCTCCGCTTGATTGACTATCGCAGTGTTTCTCAACCTTTTTTCAGTCACGGCACCCTTTACTAGTGTTCAAAATCTTGAGTCACCCCAGTCTGAAATGTGTTAAGAAGCACTTACCCTCTGCATCCCTCCTCGCGCCACACACCCCTCCCCTTGGTGAAACCAACACGTGGTTGCGTATGGCGGGCGCTTCCGACACCCCCCCCTCCCCTTTGCGAGCCAGCGCGTACGACTCGGTTCCTGTTATTCAGTTCGGATCTTTCGCAAACGACTCATCGCTGTACGCAGCAGACGCAACCCGCGTTTATTTATTTAAATAACATCTGAATGTTTTTGACGGCACCCCTGATGAAGCCAGACGGCACCCCGGTTGGAAATGGCTGGTCTATCGGACCATTTCCCGCTGACACAGGGATGTAATACGTACACTACGTACGCTGGCAGCGATAAACCAATCAGAGAACATTACGTAATACGTACAGTACGTACGCTTACCTCCGCCACGCCTCCGGTAGGTATCCTTTTTTTGTAGACCGTATGTTTTAGCGCCTTATAATGCGGTGCGCCTTATGTATGGGTTAAGTACAGAAATAGATCCCGTAATTGAGACTGCGCCTTATAACCCGGTGCGCCATATAGTGCGGAAAATACGGTACTTAAAATACAACATGTCAAGGGAACATCTTTAAAACTGTTCTGATGAAAGCACAAACAGCTCTTTACAGTAACCATGAACCTGTACTTAGTTTCACACAGTGAGCTGATTTCTTAACGTTTGGCTGCAGCTCTCTAAAACAAAACAAAGAAACGAGGAACAGAAGTATTAATATCAACATTAATATCATTAATTTAAGGATTAAAATGAAGCAAGCCAGCACACTCTTTGCTTTGTATGAAGGCTAGCATGTAGATAAAGCAAATAAAGATTAAGATAATTTATTTTAAACAAATCATTAAGTAAAGTACCACACTTACCAACATTAGACTGGAGTCCGGTTAACGGAAGATAAAAAAAAGCCCCGTCAGACTGGTGTACACGCTACTCAAAAACAGCACAATCCAGAGGAAAATGTTCGTCCACTTAGTCTAACAAAGGTTCCACTTCGCAAAAGACATTCGAGAAAGACACGTTTACTTTTGCAAAATGCCTTAAATGAAAAGTAATTTGCAACAACAGGTTACAAAAGTTAAAACAAACGGCTACACGAACACAAGAAAATCATTTTTGCCTGATTCACCAACAGCAAGACGAAAAAAGGCGGCCTTACACGTAAATGGGGCGTTTTTCTGTTTAATTACCTTCATTTAACTTTTTTTAAGTCAATCTGATAGAAAAGTAATTTTTTGGCTTATTAAACTTACATCTTTTAGCACATCTAAATGTGTACTCAGATGAGTACAATGTACTCGTTTTATAGTAGAGCAAAAAAACTTAAATAATTTATGTATGTTGTACTAAAAATGTTTGATTAGATATAAAATCCGGGCTTACAGTGTCCCTTGGACCACTTTTGGTCTGCTGATTTGGCATCTATATGAAGAGGGAACGACCATCCCTGACCCGACGAGGGGGCTGAGGGTCCATCTTTCACCATTATTCCTTAATTCTATGTGAAAAGAACACGTGGCCATTGTAAAATAATGGTCATCGTGATTTGCTTATGAAACTGATCACAATGGGTCAGTTGGTCTTCATGCCAATGGGCTGTACTGACCATCAGCTCGGACTGAAGACGTCACTCGTATGAAACGTATCTCCACACCAATGGTCGGTATTGTATTACTGACCATACTATTAGTGATATAGTAGAGGCAAGCGTAGAACTTTCTCGTTTTTGCTTCGCCTTGATCTAAAAATATGAATCTGCTTGCAAAACTGGCCAGCAGCCACTCGGAATCCATGGAAACTTGGTTGGTGTTAGACTGACAAGAAAACCAAGGAAAGCGTCGTGGTGAAAAGAAGGTGCGCATCCAAGGTCTGGTTAAACGTAAGAACTCACACACTGATGTGACATGTGACGGGCTGGGAAAAAAACACCCTCCTCGCACCTCACATGGACGGAGCTGCAGCTGAGCGCGGTAAATTAGTCGAAATACTCGTACGTGAAGGCACGTGAGGGAGTGAAAAGACGGCCTTCAAAGAGACGTCCTGAAAGCTTTCATCTCCTGCCTCATTTGCTCTCCTTAAATTACTGACAGTGCACGACTGCTCTAATGAAGAAAGCATCACATGTACAGCACACGCTTCTATCCAAAACCACTGTCGCCGTGGGTCCGGATCATTGGGAGACAGGTGGGTAACACCCCAGGACAGGTCGCCAGTCCATCACAGGGCACACGGCCACACTTATCCATAACGTTTATATTCTTATTAGATATTTTTTACCTTTAATAATTATACTTATACGTACACGTCAATTAGAATAATCTATATTATTTCTTCTATTACACATTCTTCCCTGTATCTGATATTTTATACTTATATTTATACTTATATACATGTATAAATCGATTACCCATACCTGATTTTTTATATTTATACTTATATAGTTGTGTATATTGTTTATAAGAATCTGCATTATTGTTTCTATAACTAGTTTAAGTTCCGTCATGTACATTTTATATTCTTCCTGTATCACCCACCCTGTTACTTACACTATATATTATTGTACTTACTATTATTATACTGTACTTATAATTATACTATTATTATATTTTATTATACTTATTTAAATATATATTTACTATTATTATATTTTTTATTATACTTAATATACAGCGGTACCTTGAAACTGGACGTCAGTTGGTTCTGGGAGTGGCGTTGAGTTTGAAAGACGTTGAGTTTTGAGGTATTTTTCCCCATAAGGATGTTTGTGAAACCTGTTAATGCGTCCATGGTCCCGTGAAGCTGCAGATATTTTAGTCTCATGTAAAATAATGAGGTTGTTTTTGACACTTAAACACTGAAAATAACACAAATATAATATAAACACACTGAAATACAATTACAGACAGTTAAACATCAATAAAAATACAATAAAAGTTGCACTTTAGTTTTACTTCTTTATTGTTTCCTGATGCTTCTTAATGGTGGAGAGAACTTATGAGCAGTAATAATTAAGAAAGCTTTAGTGTTTCTATGCCGTTCTCTTAATACATTAAGTAAAATTATTATTTTTAACCAGAAGCGTTTTAGACTCTGGGAGAAGCTGATTCTGATTCTCATCGTTTCTCAGAAGCTGGAGCTGTAACACAAGTTTAAAAGTGAAACAGGGAGGAAAATCCAGATAAACACAGATACAAGTGGAGCTGTAACCCTGGATCTGACTAATGGACTGACACTAATGCAGATTCAGCTCATATTTGCATGATGTTTTACCGCACCGCTCAAGCCGAGCACTGAGCAAAGCAGCAGTCACACATGTTGAGTTTAAGGGAAACGTTGAGTTAAAGGGTACACATTTCTCGACAAAGGGCATCGAGTTTTAAAGCTTTAGAGTTTAGGGGACGTCGAGTTACAAAGTACTTCTGTATTTACACTATATTATTATACTGTAATGTTTTTGTAGTTTTTATTTTGTTTTGTATTTGTTTTTCTTTTTTTCTTTCAAAATTTCCATTGGGATGAATTAAGTGTCTGTCTGTCTGTCTGTCTGTAAATCTCTATAATCTATCTATGTTGACATGATTGCGTCGTGTAATTGCAGATTTGTCAGCTACATTAAAATTGCATTACAATTAACTTGCAGGACTTAATGTGGTTCAGGGGCGCTCCTTTTTTTGTTCTGGCTGTCTCGTACACTCACTCATTGGTCGCCATCTTCCTTCGTGAGATTTTCAGCAGTTTCCTGGTTCACTAAATGCGTCGTCCTTCCTTTTTCTTCAGTGTCCGGGCTTCATTTTAATATGTGGCTGCTGCTTTGTGTAGTGTTAGGATCCATCAGTGTTCCCATCAGTGGTTTATATGATACCCCGCCACCCTACCCAAATATTCAATTTATGACTCTGGCCTTGATAAAAAGGTGCCGTATTCACACACAGAGAGAGAAAGAAGTGAATTATGGAGTTGTCATAAGACTCTGATGGTTTAGTCACCCTCCTTCTACCTGGGCACTGAGCAGTGGGTGGAAAAGTGGTCTGGAGAGATGCTAGAAGGGTCGAAGTGACTTTTTGCATGCCTTATTTATTCAGTGCTGAAATATCCATCTTTGCTTTCTATCAGATGTTTGTTCCTATTGAGGATCAAGGGTAAAATGATTGTGATTTATTGCTGCTTATTATATTAGGACACTTGAAGAAATGGCCTGAATTCAAATGGGTGCTAACCATACTAATGTCTGTGCTATATGGAATGATGATTAACTGTTGTCCAATTAAAAATTGTAAGTAAAATAAAAGAAACTACAACCCCAAATCAGAAAAAAAACTATTGGGACAGCATGGAAAACGCAAATAATAAAAAAAAGACCTGGAATGCTGATTCATCTGACCACAATACACGTTTCCACTGTGTGATGGTCCATCCTAGATGCCTCCGAGTCCAGAGAGGTTGACGCCGCTTCTGGACATGGTTAACATAAGGCTTCTTTTTTGCACAGTAAAGTGTTAAGTATGATTAGTGCAGTAACTCTGTATTGTAGAGCTTGATAAAGGTTTTATAAACTAATCCCTCACCCATGTGGTTATATCAGCTAGTGTTGAGTGGAGGTTCTTGATGCGGCGCCGTCTGAGGGATGGAAGATCACGAGCGTTCAGATTAAGCTCGCACCCTCGACCTTTACACACTGAAATTCCTCCTGATTCCTTGAATGGTTTAGTGATATTCTGCACTGTAGAGGGAGAACATGCAAATCCCTTCCAATCTTCCTTTGAGGTTCATTGTTTTTAAACATTTCAATCATTTTCTCACACATTTGTGGACAAACTGGATCCTCTGATCATCTTTACTCATCAGAGACTCTCAGCCTTTCCTGGATGCTGCTTTTGTACCAAACCATGATTACAATCACCTGTTCACATCACCTGTTTAACATCACATCATTATTTACTGTTTTCACCTCATTACTAGCCCTAAATTGGCCCTGTCCCAACTTTTTTTGGAATGTGTTGCAGGCCTGAAATGCAGGAATGGATTTTTATTTATAAATGAAATGAAGTTGAGCTGATAAAATATGAAATATCTCAGGTTCATCCTGTCTGACATCAAATCAAAGTAAATGTAAGAAACTCTGTGTTTTTATTTTATTTGCATTTTCCATACTGTCCCAACTTTTTCTGGTTTGGGGTTGTAAATGGATCGGGGCATTGTCGTGGCAGAGGGGCTTTTATTGTCCAATGATCTCCAGGTCTGAGTCGTTGGGAGCTGTGCTCTTCTCCCAAAATGAACAGGTCTGGAGTGAAGATGAACACAAATAAAAGAACGTTGTGTACCCTGCCTGAGAGAGGGTTACCGAGACCTAGGGATGTGTGGCTCCGGTCCTGGAGATCTGGGATCGGGGCGGTCTGGTGCTCTCATGTTTGTCAGATTTGCTGGCGCTGCGTTTTGCTGCCCACCCCGAATATAGACAGAGGAGCAGAGCTTGGGGGTTCTGGGTCGTAGAAACATGTGGTGATCAGGGATGTTGGGTTGCTGTTGTTCTGCCTCTCTGTACGATCACTCAGGTTTGATGCCTGTGGGGGAGGTGGGCGCTGATGTCCTGTGAAAGCTTCATGACCTTGTTTCCTGCTCGCTCTCCCTTTTAGTTATGCTGTAATAATGAGGGTTGTCGGAGTCTCATGCTACCTTCTGCAGAACTGATATTTTACTCTTCATAATTGTAACTACATCTTCTGTTGTTTTACCCCGAGGCTGTCGAGACTGCCGTGCTAACGATGCTGCTCCTGCTAGATGTGATGGTTACCTGGCGTGTTTGCACCAAAAAATGTCAAGAACTCACTACAGACTTTATCACAGACTGGACTGAATAATGAAGAACTCACATTATTTTGTGCTAGTTATAACTTTTAGTTTAATTTAATTCTGTGTTTGTATGATTTGTGTAAATCCTATTTATTTAAAATTTCCTCCAGGTTGCCCAAGAAGGATGGGGGTCCCTGCTGAGTCTGGTTCCTCTCAAGGTTTCTTCCTGTAATTTTAAGGGAGTTTTTCCTGCCACTGTCACCCTCGGCTGATCAACATGGGTTTTTGGTCTGTTTGTCCTGGATTCTGTAAAGTTGCTTTGAGACGATGTGTATTGTAAAAAGCGCTATATAAACAAAATTGACTTCATTTGATCTGACCCATCACTGGAGCCAGGCCTGGAGGGAGAGTCCGATGATGAGCGCATGTTGGCCAGGCAGTAAGGGAGAATCGTGTGGACCCACCACCCACAAGGTCCAGATTAAAGGTGTGGTACTATGCTAGTTGGGCACAGAGCAAGGATGAAGGAGGCCCCTGGTGGCATCGACCTTGGCAGCTAAAACTGGCTCTTGGCATGTGGAAGGTAACCTCACTAAAGGGGAGGGAGCTGTGACTAGTACAGGAGGTTGAGAGATACTAGTTGGACTTAGCTCTGGAACCAGACCCCTCGATAGGGGATGATACTCAGTTGGCGGCCGTTTATGTGGAGCTTGTCCCGGTAAACCAGAGGGTTGCCTCAATATGTTCTCACCTCTTAGAGACTGTTGTGTATGCATATGCGAAGACATATTGAGGCGACCAGTGTTGCCAACTCCTCAGTAAGGAAAGTAGCTATAGGCTGTCCTAAAAGTCGCTAAATGACGTCATCGCCTAATTTGCATAAGGGTTATTATAAACTATAGGTAGCTTAGGTTATTTATTAGGATTTTAATTAGTTTAAATGTAATTTTATATTAGGCAGTATACAAAACATTTTGTACTGACCCTCTATGAAAAATATCTTCTAAGGTTTTGCCTCCGTGATTTATCATACACTGTTGGATAAGATCCCAGTGAGAATAAATGCTCAACATATTCACTCAGTAATTAACTGTATTAGACCTTTACTGTACCAGCTAAACTGTTAAGAAAGCATTTTGTGTTGTCGTAATGTTAAAGTCGCAGATGGTTATTTAAAAATGATTGGCTTCCCTAGATGTATGAAAAACGCTCTAAAATCACTGGGCGCGTGTATAAACGTGGTTAAATAAAACGTTAACACAAAGCATTAGATAAACAACGGTTATTCAGCTGTATGCAATCATGTATAGCTAATTTGAGCACCTTGCATAGTTCTGAAATAGAATACAAAATAAGTCACATTACATACACTTAAACAGAATTATAGGTGTTCCACTCAACGAGTCAAAAACAGATGTGCACATGCTCGGTAGGACAAATCGATGGGAACTTTGGGTAGGATAAATCAACAGAGAACAGCGGCAGCACCCGCTACTCGTTGAGGACAGTAACTGCAGAACGATATGTGCTTTCACGTCCAGAAAAAGTCGCTTATTTTGTTGCTAGTCGCTTTTTTGCAAGAAAGTCGCTAGGAGGGGTCTGAAAACTCACTAAATATAGCGACAAAGTCTCTAAGTTGGCAACACTGGAGGCTACCCTCTACTTTACCAGTTAAATTGTTGTTAAGTTGCTGTATGTATATTTTTGACCAGTTGTAGAAAACCCATGACAAAAGGTTTGTTTCTTATTTTATGAATAAAAACTAGCAGGAGAATCGAAGAGAAAACAAAACAATGCCGCGGTACGATTACCGGCACCCTCAGTTCAGTTCAAAACAAAAGCACAAAATCTTTCCAGTCCGTGATTAGTGGTGCTTTGATCCTGAACAAGGACGATTTTATCCCCTGCTCTTGTTCATGATGGCCGAGATAAGAGAGCCGCCTGAGCGGAGCAGAGCAGAAAAATGCTATTATCACCCAGCTCAAGCAGACTGAAGAGAACAAGACTATCACCAAAGACCTCGGCATTCCGGCGTCAACACTTCAGAATGTTATCAAGAATCAAGAAGTTTGCTACTCACGGAACAGTCAAGAACCTTCCAGGGTGCAAAATGTGGCTCGATATGTGGCAAAGGAACCATATGAAACATCCAAAGAACGCCACACACTAAACAACACCATGCTCTCTGGGTGAGAGTAGGGCTGGACGATATGGCTAAAATTTATATCACGATATAACTCCTAATTTCGGTCGATACGATATAATTCCGATATCGATATGAATAATACAAATGTCAGAAAAACTGCCACCAAAATTGGATGGTGGTACCTGCAAACCTCTTTTCTGGTTTCTGGCAAGAAATACAAGCGGAATACACCACTGAATCAGTCCTTCCTCTCTTATCAGCTATTTCATCTGCTTCTTTATCAACTGTGGACAGTGGCGGAGCCAGACAATTTTGGGTGGCCAGACTGAGACCACTCACTCATTTACCTATACAGGCACGCCATAGAGATG
The DNA here is from genome assembly GCF_030014385.1 of Trichomycterus rosablanca. Lineage (NCBI taxonomy): Eukaryota > Metazoa > Chordata > Actinopteri > Siluriformes > Trichomycteridae > Trichomycterus > Trichomycterus rosablanca. The sequence goes on from NC_085992.1 coordinate 51,444,690, forward strand.
GCTCTAAATATAGAGCTTATAATGGCGTTAAAACCCAAACCAAACCTATACAGGCAGTGAGTGTCATGTAGAATTACATCAAGCCTAGCATAATAAGCTTTTTATTTTTTCTCATTTTCCCTGACAAGTAAAAAACTAAAATATAGCCTATAACCTTAACATTATGAGGAAGAATTTCAAAGATATTCCTTTGCAATACTTTATCATTTAACCTCAAACTTGTGTGTACTGATGAGACTCATCTGAACCCCAGAACATGCTAGCGTGAATGCATGGAAAACAAATTTTAATTTTCTTTCAACAATATAACACAGACTGACCAACACTGTTAAGCCAAATCAGCATTGAAAATTGACTTTACTTTTAATAGCCTTCCACAATGCTGGAGCTTCTTAAAATTGAATATTTTCTTTTAAATGGAAGTGAAAAAAAAAAAAGCCCAATTTAGAGGAAAACCTCCCAATCTGGCAACACTCAGGGCTCTAGACTAACTTTTTGCACTGGTTGCACTGGTGTGCCTAACTTTTTTTCTTAGGTGCACCAGCACAAAAGTTAGGTGCAGCCAAATCAGGTTCACTTTTTTTCATTGACTTTGATTGATATTGATTAACTAACAATCTGGTCAACATAAAGTTCTTTATTTGAAGCACAATTCTACACGAAAGGTAACTTACTGAAAAAGTGTTGGTGTTTAAAGTGCTTCACTGAGCTGAAATTTAAACTCAAGATAAATTAAATAAAAAGAAAATCTAAATTAAAAGTGCAAGTGTTTTAAGGGCTTCAAACTGAACATCTCATTTAATGATAAGAATATTACATATGGTTGATGCAGTAACGAGACGCATATTATTGACGTAGGCTACATGACATGACATTATTACATTTTGAGTCAGTTTGCTGCTGATATTTTTAAAGTGCCTTAAAAAAGATGAACTGTGTGATATGAGGTGGTAAAAGTGACCCGGACAGAACGAACAATGCTTAACGTGAAATATAAACACCACACGTGAAGTAAATCCAGCTAAACACAGATACATGTGGAGCTGTTAGACTGGATTTGATGGTTATTTCACACAGATGTTTGTTTGTATTATGGAACTTTTATGATGTTTTATCTCTCGAGTCGAGCGCTGAGCAAAACGGTTATTTATGTCGAGAGTCGCGGTGAAAGCGAAGCGCAAAACTCTTCTCACGTCAATGAACTAAAGAAAACAACAACTGAGACAAACACGTCACGTCTTCTTATCACCGATATTTGATTGATGTTTTTACATTAAAACGAACATCTGTAACAGCAGCACAGATGCTCACACATATTCTACACACTCCGCCATGATATTTCACTGTGTAACGCCCGCCGGTGATGACGCTGGTCCCGCCCTTCACTATCTCTGATTGGTTTAGACATATAGATATGATTAGATTATGGGCCTAATGTGTGTCTGTTGGTGCACCGGAGACTTTCAGAGTCACAGAGACTTTTTTCCCCTCGAACGGCTGGTCGCAGATTGACTGTGGATGCTCGTTCACTCACAGCTGTTGAACTCATTTAGCCGCTAATATCCACCGTGTTGTAGCGGAGTGTAATCAGAGCGGTAACTGTGGCGCACATCATCATGCACTTACGTATGCATATCGACCGAATTTGTTTAAAAATCATATCACCGTTATTGAAACATTTTCTATCGCGATATACAGTATATCGATATCGAATTATTGTCCAGCACTAGGTGAGAGGCTCCCACTGATTAAACAAAGGCATAAAAACTTACATAACCGAACCACAATCCCTTAAAGAAAATGTTCTATGGGCAGTTAAAACCAAACTAGAGCTCCCTAGCCATGTTTATCAGTGCTATGTTTATGGAAGATGAAATGAAGCCTATAAGGAAAGGAGCACCGTACCTACAGTGTAACGTTCAGCAGGTTCCATAATGTTGTGGGGCTGCTTTGCTGCCTCTGAGAGATCTATAGGAAAACTAGGTTTGAGCTGAACTGAAGGAGTTCTGCAGCAGGATAATGACCCAAAGCACACGTCCAAAAGTACACAATAAAGGGGTAAAAAGGAAAAAAAAAACAGATAGTATTTTAAACTGATCAGTCCCAATCTCAATCCAAGCCACGATCAAGAGCTTGTGAGAATTGCGGTGTTAGAAACTACCAGCAGGTTAGAGCAAGTCTGGAAGCTGTCACTACTGTCGAAGGTTGTGCAACCAAGTATTAAGGAAGGGCGACCTCAATTCTATCCATATCATACACTGTTCTTGTTTCGTCTTTATTTGTTGTATGTAATGATTACATGTACGTACAAAGTTGGTTCCTATCCAGCGTTACATACAGACCTATTTTTGAATATGCATTTCTGTCTGTCTTCTTTATTTGAAGCACAATTCTACACGAAAGGTAACTTACTGAAAAAGTGTTGGTGTTTAAAGTGCTTCACTGAAATTTAAACTCAAGATAAATTAAATAAAAAGAAAATCTAAATTAAAAGTGTTTTAAGGGCTTCAAACTGAACATCTCATTTAATGATAAGAATATTACATATGGTTGATGCAGTAACGAGACGCATATTATTGACATAGGCTACATGACATGACATTATTACATTTTGAGTCAGTTTGCTGCTGATATTTTTAAAGTGCCTTAAAAAAGATGAACTGTGTGATATGAGGTGGTAAAAGTGACCCGGACAGAACGAACAATGCTTAACGTGAAATATAAACACCACACGTGAAGTAAATCCAGCTAAACACAGATACATGTGGAGCTGTTAGACTGGATTTGATGGTTATTTCACACAGATGTTTGTTTGTATTATGGAACTTTTATGATGTTTTATCTCTCGAGTCGAGCGCTGAGCAAAACGGTTATTTATGTCGAGAGTCGCGGTGAAAGCGAAGCGCAAAACTCTTCTCACGTCAATGAACTAAAGAAAACAACAACTGAGACAAACACGTCACGTCTTCTTATCACCGATATTTGATTGATGTTTTTACATTAAAACGAACATCTGTAACAGCAGCACAGATGCTCACACATATTCTACACACTCCGCCATGATATTTCACTGTGTAACGCCCGCCGGTGATGACGCTGGTCCCGCCCTTCACTATCTCTGATTGGTTTAGATATATAGATATGATTAGATTATGGGCCTAATGTGTGTCTGTTGGTGCACCGGAGACTTTCAGAGTCACAGAGACTTTTTTCCCCTCGAACGGCTGGTCGCAGATTGACTGTGGATGCTCGTTCACTCACAGCTGTTGAACTCATTTAGCCGCTAATATCCACCGTGTTGTAGCGGAGTGTAATCAGAGCGGTAACTGTGGCGCACATCATCATGCACTTACGTATGCATATCGACCGAATTTGTTTAAAAATCATATCACCGTTATTGAAACATTTTCTATCGCGATATACAGTATATCGATATCGAATTATTGTCCAGCACTAGGTGAGAGGCTCCCACTGATTAAACAAAGGCATAAAAACTTACATAACTGAACCACAATCCCTTAAAGAAAATGTTCTATGGGCAGTTAAAACCAAACTAGAGCTCCCTAGCCATGTTTATCAGTGTTATGTTTATGGAAGACGAAATGAAGCCTTAGGAGCACCGTACCTACAGTGTAACGTTCAGCAGGTTCCATAATGTTGTGGGGCTGCTTTGCTGCCTCTGAGAGATCTATAGGAAAACTAGGTTTGAGCTGAACTGAAGGAGTTCTGCAGCAGGATAATGACCCAAAGCACACGTCCAAAAGTACACAATAAAGGGGTAAAAAGGAAAAAAAAAACAGATAGTATTTTAAACTGATCAGTCCCAATCTCAATCCAAGCCACGATCAAGAGCTTGTGAGAATTGCGGTGTTAGAAACTACCAGCAGGTTAGAGCAAGTCTGGAAGCTGTCACTACTGTCGAAGGTTGTGCAACCAAGTATTAAGGAAGGGCGACCTCAATTCTATCCATATCATACACTGTTCTTGTTTCGTCTTTATTTGTTGTATGTAATGATTACATGTACGTACAAAGTTGGTTCCTATCCAGCGTTACATACAGACCTATTTTTGAATATGCATTTCTGTCTGTCTGTCTGTCTGTCTGTCTGTCTGTCTGTCTGTCTATCTATCTATCTATCTATCTATCTATCTATCTATCTATCTATCTATCTATCTATCTATCTATCTATCTATCTATCTATCTATCATGCGTTTTTCTCCCAATTTTTAGCGTAGTCAATCTGTCCTCCGCTGCTGGGGGATCCCCAATTTTTTGCAGTCGAGGTGGGTATATTGCTGCTCACGCCTCCTCCGACCCGCGTGCAGCCTTCAACGGAACAATTTTCCACCCATGCACTCTGCACAGGCGCCTCTATCTGTCAATCAGGGTCCTTACACAGCGTGTGAAGACCCCACCCACATAGTCTGGTCATCCCACCCACATAGTCTGGTCATCCCTCCCTGCAGGCACTGCCAATTATGCCCGATAGATGGCGCCCAGCTGACGGGTGGTAACGCCGAGTTTCCAACCAAGGAGTTTAGAATCTCGGCACTGAATATCCCGGCGCTCCACCTGGGTGCCTATCTATTATAACAATAACAATCAAAGCCAATAATGTTGACCACAAACTTATATGGTCATCTGGTATTTAACAAATCTAATACGGCGTACACACTCAGCGTATATTTTATTATATCTGGATGCAAAACCAAACGATACCTTCCATATACGTACAATGCTTCCTGCCTGGTGATCCATAATGGTATGGGTACACCTAGAAAAAAGTCATTAATAACTGCCTTTTGTGACCTGGCCAGGTGCCCACACAGGCATAACTGGCTTTGCCTTAGGGATTGGCTGCTGTCTGGTCGAAGCACCCACAATAATGATGGGTGTGATAGTCTCAGCTCTCCTCAGCCAGTCCAGGGAGTGGTACCAGTGGCAAGATGTATATGCAGGGGAGTAGGGACTAGAACATTTACAAACAGCAAAATTCTGGCAATTGTACAGGATCAGGTGCACCCTATGGTGCAGAGCTATTAGCTGGCACGTCTAATTTCTCCTGAAGCCATGATGCTGTTGTTTTCTGGGAGCTCAGCCCAGCGTTTCAGTGTTTGGAAAAGCTGAATGCCCAAATTTCACCCCTAAATCCACTTGATGTTGCAAACGAAGCACAAATTCCATGGACAGGTTGGCACTGGGAGGCACAGGACGTTCCCTTACTGTCCCTTTTCCAGGAACTTGGTTTGTCACGGACGTCCAGAGCAGCCTTCATACAGCGACGCCCAGTGCTCAATCTGCACTGTCCACTTTACTGTGTTGCGGATGGGCGTGGCACGTCCTTTCAAGGGTTTTAACATCCCAATCTATACAGGGTTTGTGTTAGTTAAAAAGTTAAGAAGATTAGTTAAATTTGGAGAGGCAAATGCTGGACTAGTGCATGTTATCTAGTAAATAACAACATATTTTAATGATTTATGTGCTTTATATGTTGTTTTATGTTGTTATTCTCAAATAATTGAACTCTGGGAGACTGTAGGAAGCCCGAGAGCTCTGGTACCCGCTGTAATGACATCCATACAACCAGAAAACACTAATTCCAGAGTAAATCTACGACCAACTGGTTGTAGAGACAGGATACTATAACGAGTACATCTCACTTACACCCAATTAACTCTGCTCAGCTCTACCCATCAGCGCGACCTCTCCGGTATAACGATGCACCCGTCTCACCCAGGAGCAGGGCAAGGCTTAATGAGAAGTGGAGCACCGGTAGAATAAGAAGGACCCTGGAAAAGCGACGTACAGCGAGCAAAGAGCAGCACCAATTAAACATGTATGAGGAACGTGCAGGGGCGCAGACGGGGAGATTAAGCTTTCAAGGTTCTAAAACTCCTCATGTCTTAGATAAACACTTTTAAGAATTGAGTAAGAGTTAGAAGTGAGTTCATTAAGACAGAAGCAAACAAAAGAGAATTTAATCCGACGAACGCTTGGTCACCCGGTACTGAGGAGCCATGCTGCCCCCTGCAGGACAATAAATGCAGGACCGTCTGAAACCTCTCAGTCGGACCATGAGCGTCCACTAAACCCCCCATTATCCTATATTTTCTTTAGGACCCAGCGTTGTGCACAGGGGTGTAAACAGAAAAGGGCCTTCCCCAAACTGTTGGATATAGGAAGCATCATGTATCTGACAATTTATCTAATAAACAAACTGGTAATATATCTACAGTATATATCTGTCTGTCTGTCTGTCTATCTCTATGTGTCTTTTTGTCCTTCTGTCAATCTATCTGTCTATCTGTCAGTAAGTCTATGTCTCTCTATCTGTCTGTCTATCTATCTATCCATCTTTCTGTCTGTGTCTGCCTACGTCTTTCAGTTTATCTGTCTATTTACCTAGTTGTATATTTGTCTGTCTGTCTATCTGTCTGTCTGCCTATGTCTGTCTGTTTATCTGTGTCTATCTATCTAACTATATATTTTTCTGTCTGTATGTTTATTTGTCTGTCTGCCTATGTCTGTTTATCTGTCTGTCTGTCCATCCATCTATATATTCATTTATCTATGTCTGTCTGTCTCTGTCTATATGTATATCTATCTGCCTATCTGTCTGTCTAACGCAAACTGGCAATAGATCTGTCTGTCTGTCTGTCTGTCTATCTATCTATCTATCTATTTAGCTGTCTGTCTGTCTGTCTATCTATCTAGCTGTCTGTCTATCTGTCTGTCTATCTCTAAAGCACCTAATCGAAATATTTATTAGGGATCTTATACTTTTGTTCATACATCCACATAGATGCATTTAGAGGATATACAATTACTGATATGTAGTGTTACTATTGTGATTACACACTGTTTTGTTCTTTTTGAGTCATTTACTTTGTTTATTGTTTATATAGAGTAAGAGTATTTCCCTTTTTTGTAAAACACATGCAAAACGAAACCACCTGGAAACCACCTGTCTGACTTGTAACCGCCTGGACGGCACTGAGAAACAGCTTCCTCCCGAGATCTGTATTATTATTGTTAATAATAATAATTCAGAACCACTGCAGTAATATACAGTATTGAAGTATAATGTGTCGTTATGTTAATGGACAGGTACTGAAGATCAGATATATTTCCATCCATCAGCAGTGACGTTATACGTCATTATTAATTGCTTAATTAATGACCGCTGTTCTGAATGACCTTTACTCATTAGTAAAATGGTTCCACACATGATTTACTGTGCTATTTAATTACATCTACTGTGATATCTGGTCGTTTATTAGAGTTTCTGGCTTCTCTTGTGACAGGGTGGCGAGAGCCTCATTACACGGGCGCTAGATGTTACCCTTGAACCTTTTATGCTCCGTTAATTATTGTTCTTTTATCTGGTAAAATACACTCGGGTTTTAGTCCCAGCAGTTCTGCTCCAACACAGAGATGGAACCTATACAGGTTCTGTTAGCATACGAAGGTGTTTGTGTATGAGATTAAATCCTCCATAATAACACGAATACAGGAAGCAGAACATGTTAAACTCCTGCTCTGTTTAACGTCCCGACCTGAGGAGAACAGACGACTGCAGGCTGGTTCCTTCTGTTTAACACCAACACAGAGACCTAAACACTTTCCCAAACAGCACGACTAGCTTTAAATCCTGGGAAATATTTATTAATCATTTGTTTATTGTCTGTTGTACCAGCACTTTATCCTGATCAGGGTCACAGTGGGTCAAATTTCTGGGCGAAAGGCAGAAAACACCCCGAACATGTTGCCAGTCCATCACAGCCTTTGTAGCTCCAGTTATCCTGATTGAATGTCTTTGTACTGTGGGAGGAAACCGGAGCACCTGAAGGAAACCACACAGAAAGGACCCGGACCGCTCCACCTGGGAATCGAACACAGGACCCTCTCGTTTTGTCCTGTAAAGCACTCTTGATTTTAATATCTGTGTGTGATTATGTAAATGTGGTTCATTCAAGACATTAAAGTTTAATGCTCTGCTTTTATTTCTGTTATGGCTCCTTAAATTCTGATTCAGTCTTTATTCCTGGTGCACGTGTGTTGTGGAGGGATGTTTCAGTTATTTTAAGCTTAAAGTTTACACTTGGAGCAGTGTTAGCTGATTTAATATGCTGTATTTATTATTATTTTTAGGCTGAGGTGTTTTTTACAGAGAAAATAATGTATGTTCATTCTCCGTTCTCTTTTTTACCTTCTAATAAATCTGCACTGCCTTCAGTAACGTAAAATATTGTCATTTATCACCACATAAGCATTCCTTAATCTTTCATCCTTAAAGCTAAATATATTAAAATTGTATCTATGAGAAGTTTGATATGATATCTGCAGTGGTTTTGCTCTGCACTATTTTATAACCTTCAGGCTCCAGCATGGCGGCTCGGCCTTCCTTAACCCTCGTTAGCTTGATAATCAGTTTCACCTGCTCCTCATTTCCGTCCCTCTTATTTAAGAGTCTCTGATCCACATCTACTGATTTTAAAGTCTGCTTGTGAGTCAGTTTGATTCTATACCTTAAAAAAATCTGGATTCTTACATTCTTTATACATCTTTATGTCTGGTGTGTGTGTGTTGAGGAAGAATCTTTGAGTAAAGTTAATTAGAGAGCGAATGCCGAGCAGTTTAATCAGATTTAATATGTTAGGGTTTTTATTTTGAGCTGATGTTTGAGCTCTTTACTGTAAATGTAAGTTGTAGAAATTACAGGGATATAACACTGAATCCTCTGGGGGTGTAGAAAAGGAAATTGTTTTATTCTAATTATAGTTTATGGTCCTTTCACTTGAAAACACTTCACGTTTGATCCACATTGGCTGTAATAGTGAAGTTTAAACAAAGTTAAACCAGTTTAATTATCAGTTAAACCAGGCAGAATGTAGAAACACACCTACACCTACACTCACACACCTTCCTGAAGCATATGGAATGAAAATGAATGAACTAGCAAAGTGTCTATTCCCATCCATCAAATTTATTTCAAATAAAATAAATAAACCTTATGTGATGTTGTACACATTCTGTTAATGAGCTGCAAGTTTCGTGCAGGTAATAAAATAAATAAAATAAATACTTTATTTACTATGTTGTACACATTCTGTTGATGAGCTGCAAGTCCTTCACTAGCAAAAACAAATACAAATAAATAGAATAAAAGACTTTGTTTTTGTGTTGTTTATACTCTGATATTGAGCTATAAATATTGAGATATAAAATACTAAAATAACTAATTAACACTTTTTTTTATGTTGTACACGTTCTAAAGTTTAGCTGCAAGTCTTTATTCAAGTAAATGGATAATAAAGAAATAATATAAATAAATGGATAAATAAATAAATATTCGCTCATCTATTGCTGCTGTTTGAGTCGGTCATCTTCTAGACCTTCATCAGTGGTCACAGGACGCTGCCCACGGGGCGCTGTTGGCTGGATGTTTTTGGTTGGTGGACGATTCTCAGTCCAGCAGTGACAGTGAGGTGTTTAAAAACTCCAGCAGTGCTGCTGTGTCTGATCCATTCATACCAGCACAACACACACTAACACACCACCACCATGTCAGTGTCACTGCAGTGCTGAGAATCATCCACCACCTAAATAATACCGGCTCTGTGGGGGTCCTGTGGGGGTCCTGACCATTAAAGAACAGCATGAAAGAGGGTAACAAAGCATGTAGAGAAAGGAGGTGGTTTTAATAGTATGGCTGATCGGTGTAAGTCGCTTTGGATGAAAGCCTTTGCTAAATGCTGAAAATGTAAAATGAGCTGGCGGTTCTGAGCGGGTAATAAAAGGCAAAAGCGTTTTTCAGAAGCACTTTGTCTCCCCCTGCTGGCGGTAACGTTGTATTACAGCTCTTACTCCCAGTAATGCACTATAGGGACAGAAGTATTCGGACACCCCTTTTAATTTCTGAATTCAAGTGTTT
>NC_085992.1:51459624-51482124 GCF_030014385.1 Trichomycterus rosablanca
GTTACGCCCACTGCTGGCCGTTCGATGGCACTGCACAGAGACGGGGGATAATGGAGATCAGTGTGTGACTCTCTGTGCGCGATACGGATCTCTGTATGAACTCGGCTCACCCACATGGACACGAGGAGAACATGCAAACTTCACACAGAAAGGTCTCGGGCCGCTCCATCTGGGAATCGAATCCAGGACCTTCTTGCCTGCCCTGCTTAATTAACAGCTTATTGTAATATTAATCTTTATGATATGTGGACAGGGTCTCATACAGTATGTTATTAATATAACTGCTCTTAATTTAGACATGTTTGAGATGATCATTGGATTACTGACCATCTACAACTGACCATCTATAACTGACCATCTAAAAGGTTCCCCTTCTTTGTGGTCTAACATGGGTGTGGTCTAACAAGCGAGTGGTCTAACAAGCGATTTACAATAATGACTGACCACGATTTAAGCAATTGAGGGTTGAGGGTCTTACTCAGGGGCCCAACAGTGGCAACTTTGCGGTGTAGGGCTTGAACCAGCAACCTGCTGATTGCTAGTTCAATGCTTTAACCACTGAGCTACCTTTGCTTACCCTATGCCTATGTGGGCAAAATTTATGACATTGTTGTGAATTTCATATTCTTATGTGGGCACAGAGAAGTTCCCAGCTACCTAGAGGTATGAGACCATGCCACAAAGGGTCGCGGGGTGGGTGCTGGAGCCTATCCAAGCTTTTCAATGGGCACAAGACACACAGTAACACCCTGGATGGGGCATCAGTCCATTGCAGGTCAGACACACATACGCACGCACACACACACACACACATTCACCTATAAGGCCATTCAGTGTCTTCAATTAACCTGCCTGCATGTTTTTGGACTTTGGGAGGAAACCAAAGCTCCCGGGGGAAACCCACACAGACACGGGGAGAACATGCAAACTCGGCACAGAAAGGACCCGGACGGCCCCGTCTGGGGATCGAACCCAGGACCTTCTTGCTGTGAGGCGACAGTGCTACCCACTTAGCCACCTACTCAGAGAGTAGGATTGTGTTCCAGTGATTCAGTCCCAGTAGAAATAAAAGTAATTCTTAATATTCTTAAACTTTGAGTGTCTGATTCTGATTCTGTTATTTATAAATAATAATCGTACTGAGCCGCACTCACACCGTTAAGCTCTGTGCTTTGGCGCTAACTCTGGTTCCTCTTGTTGGTTTATAAGCACATTAGCGGTGGTCCTGGAACACAAACCCCAGTCTGCTCCTCTGTGTATAAACTGTTTGCAGATTAAAATCCATTCTAAAACATTTTGCTCCTAAGTGCACCACAATGAGACCAGTTATTCTGACCAGTAACAGTTTACAGTCATTTTGTTCAATTTGGTTTTATACAGCGAGCCAGTTCTGCAGAGAGCCGACCGCAAACTTTATTCAGATGTTTGGAGACGGATTTCCAACAGATTTTGGACTCTTGGCCAGAACTCCTGACAGAGCAGCTTGAGTAAAAAGCCAAGAGGAGTTTTTATTTATTTATTTATTTGTTAACCTCTAAAAGTGCACGAACGAGTTTAATCAACATGCTATACAGAGAACTTCATATAGAGGTCACACGTATATAGACATGTTAAAGAGTCTCTAATTCACAACAATGTCATCTGTGCTGCTTTTTATTTAAGTTTTTTGGTATATATATATATCAGTATGAACATAATATAAAAGAAAACATGAATTATTATTAATAAAAACACGTATTATAACTATAGTATATAATATTACTTACATTAACAGATGTATAATGCTATGAGTGGCGCTTGGGTGGAACAGAGGTTAATTACACTACTCATTTGAATCCCTAGTGGTGCTATCGACAGGCCGGGCGTCTACATACAGACACGACTAGCTGTGTGTGAGAAGATGAAGGGCCGAGGCCATCCTGTGATGAACTGACATCATGTCCAGGATGTATTATTTAATCGCAAACGTGGCAGTTGTAGCCTAGTGGTTAAGGTACTGGACCAGCACAACTGCCTTGTTGCCACTGTTGGACCCTTGAGCAAGGCCTTAACCCTAAGTTGCTTAGACAATATAATATTACAGTACTGTAAGTCGCTTTGGATGTGTAACAATAATAATAATACTAATAATAATAACAACAATAATAATAAAAATAATAATAACAATAATAATAATAAAATAATAATAATAATAATAAAGAGCTCTTGGGGAATGGCTTTATTTGTCATATATACATATACAAATGTACAGTACAATGAAATTCTTTTTCCTTGTATCCCAGCTTCATTGAAAGCCAGGATCAGAGCGCAGGGTCCGTGGGTCCCCTGGAGCCGATAGGGTTAAACCCCTTGCTCAAGGGCCACAGTGGCAGCATGGCAGAGCTCGGATTCGAGCTCTCAGTCTATTAATCAATAGCCCAATGCTCTACCCGCTAGGCTCCTACTGTCCTAAATACTTACTAAATAAACAAAAGAATTCTAAAAAGCACTCACATATTTAACATCTTTTTTAGACAGTGTACACTGTTTTTAGATTGTTTACAATATTTTATCTGCCGGGGCTGCAGCACCCATGACCTGGGATATAAAACTAATAAAGTGAATACAGAGCAGCACTTGCACGTATTATATCAGTGAAGCCTCTTTATCAGGCTGCACATGAAGTAGAGGAAAGCTGCTGCGTCCCAAATACTATCCTACATCCTGTATGAAATACTGGGCTAATGGTCAAGTGACAAAGTTGCTTTGGATTAAAGCATCTGCTAAATACCACAAATGTAAATATCATTTGTTATGGGTGATTAAGGGTCTGCCTGAAAACCTAGAGCTCTCTCTCCTCATCTAAATTCTTAGATCCCTTAAAATGCTCCTACTGAGGCGCCTTAATTCTGAGTGATGATCTGACTGAATAACTTCACTCACAAAAGACTACAAACGTGGTGGACGAATATAATGTGGAGCAACCAACGGAGTGCTATTCAAATGCAAATACATTTTTGTTGATGTTTCATCTGTATGAAGGTGCACAAACAAGATGTTGGCTCTTCAGCACATCGGTTTAAAAGGCCGTGCCAGTCCGGATAAGGATCAGCGGGTCTGCAGACCCTTGAGCCACTAATAGTCCACGCTGTCCTCCAAAGGTCGAAGTGGTTTCTGCTTTACATACTGGAATATGACTTAATAAATCCACAAATAATCATTATATCTAAATATTCACAATGAAGAATTCAAGTTCATCAGGGAAAAGTTACATCTAAGGTCATCTATAAATACAGGATGCCAGAACCCTGCATCCAGTCCAGTCCAGTCAGAGATATTCTAATGTCCAAGCCCTTCCAGTGCAAAATCCTGAGAGATCTGTATGTAATACCAAACACTGAGAGAGGATAGCATAGGTTAAAGAATACAGTGTAGGTCAAAATTTAATATAGAATATGTGGTCGAAAGTATGTGGACAGCTAATCATAAGTTTGTTGCAGATCCCGTTCCAAAGCAATGAACAATAATATACGTAGAGTTATTTAGATGTGTGTTATTCCCTCATAATTGGTTGATAGTGATTTTGATTAATAGCTGGTTACTTTCCTGTCCACATAAAAAATATGTCTAGTTTGAATGCACAATAGGAGAACAACAATTATTATTATTATTATTATTATTATTATTATTATTATTATTAAAAAATTATGACGACACCCTAACAAATAATGGATCCTCTGAGAGCAGATAAATATGGGTTAAATGATTTATTAAATATAATATTGATTATAAAATAGCCTCAATATAATAAATATATTTCATTTTGTGAAACAGAGACAAAGACATTTTCAAAGGTTAAAACCTAACGAGCTGCAATAAAAAGCTACATTTTAAAATCGTTTTCAGTTCTAAATCAGGACTGAACTAAATTAAAATGAAATAAAGTACAATAGAGAGCTGGTGCAGGTATGAAGATCTGAAACCTTCACAAACAAGCGGCTCATGGCTGCAGTTAATATATTTCAAAAGTCATGTTTTTCTTTTCTTTAATACAGTAAAAAAAATTACAATTTTACGAAACGAAACGAAAACAAGAAAGCAAACTTGTTTAAAAAATAATAATAATCTCTGACAGAGGCTTTATTTCAGTTTACACCTTCAGATATGTTTTAATTAGTTTTAGAAATATTACATGATTATAGTTGTATATATTACATTATTATATTAGTATTATATAAATACATTATTATATTATGTGTTATAATAATATATATTATATATTAGTATATCTATATTAGTAATATTACATTTTTATATTAGTAATATTCCACTATTATAAAAGTATATATTAGTATTATTCCGTTATTATATAAGTATATATTAGTCATTTTTATTATTATATTAGTATATTATTATATTATGTGTTATATATAATAATATATACTATATAATAATATTAGTAATATTCCATTTTTATATTAGTATATATGAGTAATATTAGAATATTGTTTCATATTAATACATAGTATATATTTGTATATCTAAATTAGTAATATTCCGTTATTATATTAGTATATATTAGTAATATTAGATCATTGTGTTACATTAATATATAGTATAAATTAGTATATTTATGTTAGTAGTATTACATTATTATATATTAATAATATTAGATTTTTATGTGTTACATTAATATACAGTATAGTATATATTAGGATCTATATCAGTAGGGCAGTGATATACGTAGTATAGTAGGGCAGTGATAGCTCAGTGGTTAAGGTACTGGATTTGTAATTTAGAGGTTGCCAGTTCAAGCCCCACCACTGCTAAGTTGCCACTGTTGGGCCCCGAGCAAGGCCCTTAACCCTCAATTGCTCAAAACTGTGTTCAGACATAACTGTAAGTCGCTTTGGATAAAAGCGTCTGCTAAATGCTGAAAATGTAAATGTAGCATTATTATTTTAGTATTCATTAGTAACACTAAATTATGTGTTATTTATAGCATATATTTGGTGTATCTACTGTATATTCGTAAGCATATTAGTATATACAATTATATTACAATTATCCAGTGTGGAATTAGATTTAGGTGATCCTTAAGACCTAAAAATCATATAAAACATATAAAGTAGAAGCGCAAAGAAACATGAAAATAAACAAATCATCGGCTTTATTTCTATAGTTATAGTAATAATAAATATGTTTTCGATATTTTTGAAAGAGATACTTAATAAAGATGGTAATTTTTTTTCATTCTTCTTTATTTTAAATAACTTTTTGTACTTTAGCGTTAAAGCGAATAAAATGTTACGCGCTCAAACCATCAATAATAAAACAATATATTTTATTACACAGTATTAATACTATTAGTATAAACACCTCAAATATTGTAAGATATGCATAAATAACAAAAATTTAAAAGTTAAGTAAAATTACACTGCATAAAACTATGTGCGGTTAGACGCGGTTTTAAATATTAAATCATGCATAATGTAAATATATAAAGATAAAACTATTTACACAATGATCTAAAAACTTTAGGTTTAAATAATTATCGTGTGTTAGTATATTGGAACAGTACTGTTTCAACACAAGACGGGAGACATAACACACCAGAGACTAAAGTATATATCATTCCATTTATTGTATTTTATTTATGTATTCAATCATTTGTTTTGCAAACATTATGTAAAAGAGACTTGTCTCACTATATTGTAGAAATAGTTGTATTAAAACAAATGCATTCAAAGTTAATTAGAAATTAGCTCATTAGATTTGTATAAATATATATAAGGACTTTTAGGTCAGTATTAACGCTTGAGAAACTGGTACAATCAATTTAACGGGTCAGTGACCAGCAGTCAGATTTACGTTCATTATACTAAGATATAATGAGTTCCATATGGTATAAATATGATAATGTATTACAAGGGATCATAAATATTTACTCTATATAATGTTTGTGTTAAATATATAAAATAAAAATAGCTTAAGCATCATTATGTTCAGAGTAAAGTCCGTTTTTCTGATTGTCGGGCTGCACCGTTATAGTGCTGCGCTTGTGTGACGTCACAACTCTGCTCTCCAATAGACGTGTAGAATCGCGGACTTTAGGTCTGCATTTGATTTTCTCCCTAATTGAGGCGCATAAAGCTATTCCAGAGGGGATCCTCTGACCCCCAGGCAGCAGGCAGGAGAGGGGGACTGCACCCAAAATAATGTCCATTAATTTACTGTTGCGGTCCTTTGAATGGCGCAATGTCCACTGCTCGCTAAGCCTTCGGTCGATCTAACCCTCCGTTTTTCCTCCGTTTCACCCGTTCAGCGAGGATTTATCACTGGACAAAGAGATGGCCGGACGGAGAAAGTGCTGAACAGCCTCGGATCTGTGAAACGAACCGGATCTAAACCGACTGGAGAGAAGAAATGCAGACGAACATCTCCGACACTCGCACTTCCATCCCAGCGCGACGATCTTCGTTTTTTATCGAGAATCTGCTCGCGTCCGACCGGACTGGATCTCCTGTCAGTCCAGCCAGGGACATTCGGGAAGAAGAGGGACACCAGGAGACAGAATCTCCGACTTTACCAAGCCATCATGAAGCATCCAGTCCGGTGATCAGCGCGTCTTCAGTCTGGTACAGAAGGAACTCTGTGAACCTCGGTGCTTCCTTAGAGAGTAAGTAACACCCGTATTTCTAGATTATGTATTTTTAACCAACGTGGGTGTGTTATTTCATGTTATTTTATTTAACTGCACATATAAATTGCATACATTTTTTGTTAATATAGTCATAATGTTGTTGCTTGACTGTTCTGAGGTTTCCGAAGGTTGCCAGTTCTGTATCAGCCATGGCGAACACCGTTAAGCCTTGTTTATGACAAATAGGAAGTTCAAATAAAAAAAACATAATATAATAGAAACATACAATATAAACAATGTGAAATGTAATGGAACTTCTTTCTTTTTGTTGTTTAGACGCTCTTCTGTAAAATTAACTTACAGTTTATCCTCTACATGAAAAACGTATTTACGTTGTTATTGTTGTTATGCAGGTACTTGTTTGTATACAGTGAATCTTTATCGTTTTTACTATTATCTTAGCTCTATTAATCTACTATTCATATGACCCAAATTAAACATTTTTATCATTGCTTGTTTACCTATTTGCTATATTTTGTGTATACACGTTAACCTTTTATGTTTAGTTTTCTTTGTTTTGTTCTTTAACAAAGGAAGTTCAAGGTAATTCAACAATGAAAATATCTAAACACTATTTCAGTTGCAGCTCTTCACTGGACTTAAATGTGCACACAAAACGGTACAGGCCACAAGAATTAAAACTTATAACGCCATTAAGACAAACGAGAACCAACTCGGTTTAACTTCCCGTCTGTTAAATTCCTTCAATCCTCTTAGATTGCTTGAACAAGTGTTTCTCATATAAATGGATACAAATCGAGCCAAAAATTTGGGTTGTCCAGTGTGTGTGTGGTGCACAGCAAAACAATGAACATCAGTATCCCATTTAGAGAAGTAGATATTAAATGTAATGGACGGCTGAATAAATGAACGAATGTAAGGGTCAGTTCAGCTCTGTGGATTTTGCTGTGTCGGCTTTTGCTGGTTGGCTGCAGAAGCAATTATGCTCCTATTTACACAGACTTATGGTTCATTGGGTAAAACCAACAAAAGCAGATTATGTCTCAGATAATGAAGTGAACAAGGTTGAAAAGGTTCCAGATTTGTGAAAGCAAAATATCAGAGGAAAGAGAAATGTAGGGTTACAGTATATTCCAGTGAGATGAAGTAATATAACAGTTTGGTAATAAATTATGTGGTTACTGCTGATGTAATTGATGGATTCGCCTTTTGACTATCATTTATTTTGATTGCATATGATACACTACATGTCTCACACTATTATAAAAAAAGGTTTTTAGTGGAAGTTTTTTCTTATGTGCCCTCCAAGTGGGACAAAAACCCTTTACTCATATAACTAGAAATGCAGAATCAAGAGCAGTTTCTTCTCTTTAGTTTAATCGTTTTGCCAGTCCAAACATTCAGAAATGTATTTTGGTGTTTAATTTGGACAATAAAACGAGTTATACATGTACATAACTAACCTAAATTAAAAGGAAATATGATCCATAAAATAGAGAGAGTCCAATAGAGAGTCCAAAAGTATACGAACACCCCTCCTAATTATTAAGCTGTTAGACACAACAGGTGTAAAAATTAATAATTAAAAAATAATAATAAATTATATGTCTTTAATTTTGTGGGAACACTTTTCTATTCTGTCATAATTGTGCAGGGTCCAAAAGAACATTTGACAAGGTTGGTGTGGTTCAACCCCACTGAACATCATTGGGATAAATTAGAACATTGATGGTTCTCTTGTCCAACATCAAACTCTGACGTCATAAATGTACATACTATTGCCTAAATTAACACACCTGCATTCCTTAAAACCATTCCTGGGAGAGTGGGAGCTGTTATTCACATTTAGATCTATAGATATGTTTGAATAGGGTGTCTAACAAGCTGCTGGTCAGTTGTCCAAATGCGTTTGGCAATAAAGTGTAAGATAAAATAAGACTCTATTGATCCCTTTAGGGAAATTACCTAATGTATGGTAAAATTTTACGTCCACTGTATATGCAGTGTATTTCAGCCTCACTTAGTGTTTGGCATCACATCCAGATTTCGCAGTAGAGGAACAGGAGGCCCTTGAGCCCATGGTTGTAAATGTGAGGCACATCATGCTGTTGGTCACGTACATTATACACACTATTGTCACTTTTCCAGTTGAATTAGACTAAACGAAAGCATCGTGCAGATCATAAGTTTACAGTCTAAGGAAACTGGTGTAAAATAATAAAGACATGTGGTGGTCTAGTAACTCCAATATTGAGTAAATCTTAACATAAATGATTTAGGGATTTTAAATATCATATACAGTACATTTAAGTCTGGTGTATAAGCAAATAAAATCATTTATATTTATAATAAATCCCTTTTAATGTTTTAGTGGAGATATTTTGTTTTGTTTAATCAGCAAATAGTGAAGTGGGACATAAAACTGCTGTTACTGAAGAATCAGGCAATCAAGTTATTTAAAGTGTGATTCCAGATAAACTTTCATTATTATGTTATTTGGGTTATTTTCATCTCATCAATAAGGATCGATATAGTTGCTATCGGAATACACTTTCTACAACAAAATGCATAAAACACTAAAACCACACGCATTTTACAATTAAATGATAAGACAAACAGGCACAAGTATATAAAAATAACAATTGCAAAATAAATAAAAAATAAAAAACTAAGATTTGTTCATTTTACCAGTTTTACATGAAAGCATTGTGGTCTGAATTAATATCTTATCTTATGATTGTGTATTTTGTTAATGTATTTATTTTTATTACAATATCAAGTCGGATCAAATTAATGGATCAAAATATTAAATAAATAATATTTAAGGTCTTCAGCCAATACTCACCCCGACTGTTGTTGTTCAGGTTCGAGAGATGAAACCCGCAGTTCGGATGAACACTTGGACTCGGTCTGCAGTGACAGGGATTCCCCGACTGTGCGTGAAACCCCACGCAGAACCTCGGAGGAAAACACATCTGTGCGCAAAAAGAAAACCAGGACCGTGTTCAGCAGGAGCCAAGTGTTCCAGCTCGAATCCACGTTCGACGTGAAGCGCTACCTGAGCAGCTCGGAACGCGCCGGTCTCGCCGCCTCGCTGCACCTGACAGAAACGCAGGTGAAGATCTGGTTCCAGAACCGGAGGAATAAGTGGAAGAGGCAGCTGGCGGCGGATCTGGAGGCCGCCAGTGTTTCCCATTCATCCCAGCGGATCGTGCGTGTTCCAATTTTATATCACGAAAGCGCCGCGCTGGGTCTCAGTGCGCCCGGAGTCTTTACGAGCTCAGTGAGCTACCCACTCACAACCTTCACCCACTCCGTGAATTTACTCACATCACAACTGACAGGACTTGTCTAACACCACAGGACTGAATAGTTACCTGGAGGATAAATAAATAAATAAATAAATAAATAAATAAATAAATAAATAAATAAATAAACAAGAACGAAGCTTAATGTGCGGAGTTTTGCAGTATTGCTTGCTGAGTTTTTCTTACAAACTAAACCAAACACATTTTCTAACATTTCTGTTAAAAACAACAATAAAATATAAAATAAAAATGTCTATAAATCCACTTACCTTCGTTGTTTAGGTTTTACAACTATTATAATGTTTTTTATAGTTCGTGTGGCGTTAGAATAAAAAAAATAAGCAGAAACCAGGTATTATTTTTGTAAATAAAATAAAAGATGTTAAGGAAAACTAAATCAATGCACTTTTTTGCTGACACAGTATTTTTTTTTTTTTGTCAAGAAGCTTTTTTTATATTTCAGAACAGGCTGTTAAATCCATCAAACTGCTCAAGTTCTCTGTGGACGAAGTTTTGACATGTAGAAATGTAAACTTCCAGCGGTCATTTTCCCAAAAAATACCTCCTTCTGCTTTAATTCATGTGTTTCAGCCACAACAATTGCTAACATGTGTAATAAATCAGTCATATAAAGGAAATTATATGCTTCCAACTTTGCAGCAACAGTTCTGTGCCCAAAGCGAGTTCTATAAAGACGTGAAGAAAAGCTGAACATGAACCTCAGCACCACTCACATCCCACAGCTCTGGAATGAACTGGAACTTCGACCGAGGCTCTGGAACCAGCCATACAAATGCTCTTTTGACTAAATAGGCACAAATTCCCACATACAGACATACTTCAAAGTCTTATGAGAAGCCTTCTGAGAAAAGTGGATATTGTTCTAGCTGAAAAGATCACTGGGACTTCTGACTAGCTCATGGTCAGGTGTCCAAATACTTTTGGACCTGCCTATTGAATAATACAGGTTACTGCTGAAGTTCTAAATACAAACTAAGAAATAAACTCACCTTACTCTTAGAGTTTTAACTCAAAATAGCACTACTTCATCAAATTGCGACCCGTGGGTACTTATACTATCTAATATTCTAGTATAAGTCACCAAACTTGCCATAAAAATATAATTAAAAATGTATTTCATTATTTTTATTTAAAGTATTTTCAAATCCAACATACAGACTCATCACACTTTGTCCCCCTGTCCAGATAATGACCCGGGTGTGGATTCTAAATAATAAGGCTGATGTGAAGTCAAGAAGTCAAGTAATCCATGAGGGCCACAGTAAACAACAACACAATGTTCTGCATCCAGAGAACCCTACAGCTCATATCATCAGAGCTGCAAAGGTGTGGGTGTACTAATAGTCCAGCTGGGCATTTTGGGTATATTGAGAGAGATTTTCTGGGTATATTGAGATTTTACTGTGCATATAAAACAATGTTATTTTCAGTGTCTCTTTAAATAGTCTATGCATGGGGATCCAGGCCCTTCTACAGGCCTAAATGTATTTATTTCAGATTAACAGTTTTTTAATCATTATTGAAAGTACACATATTGCAATGTTTTGTCACTTTTTTCCACAAAATGCATTTAAATTGTTAATAAATTTGTCACAAAATCAGTGGTCTCTGTTGGTGATGTTATTGATCATCGCTTCTGTTAAAATGCTTCTGTTTAACTGTGCAAATGAAATGTTGTGTTTTAGGTCCAGTGTTGATATAAAACAGAATCACAAATATTAAATGTAAGAGCTTATGATAGAATCTAAAAGCACAAATTCTAAAAAAAAAAATAAAAAAAAAAAGGCAATCACAGTCATATTTGTTGCTACAAAAAATTCCACTATGACTACGTTGACTTAGAATTTTAGAATGTTTGGTTACTTAAACTCCACTAATCGAAGACGTTTTTATCACGTTAAACAATTCAGCAATTTAATATAAAATTAAAATTAGTTTGAAGTTGTGTAGTTACGTTTGTATCATGTAGATGATATGTTAATCTTTTTTTTTTTAGAACAGTAACAAAACATGGAACTTTAAAACACGTAATGTTATATATTTAATTTCAAAGCCACATGATATTGTGTTTACTAATAATTGCAGTTCGGTTTATTTTGGGTCAGTGTCGGTG
Organism: Trichomycterus rosablanca; assembly: GCF_030014385.1. NCBI lineage: Eukaryota > Metazoa > Chordata > Actinopteri > Siluriformes > Trichomycteridae > Trichomycterus > Trichomycterus rosablanca. Next base: position 51,471,710 of record NC_085992.1, read on the forward strand.
TAACCAACAAACAACAAGTTGACGCTTCTCATGTTTAACATAATTTAAAACTGGTACTAAAATTAGCTAACATAAAATTGCTCGTTAACACGTTAACATTGCTTTATCGAGTTAAAGCTGTGCTGTTTTACAATATAGTGCAATTTGTGTCATTTATAATATATCACGTCTTCTTTTTAGGAACACTTGAGAATTAATAATTGTCTTCTTATGACGATTGTCACCATGAAGAAGCTTGTTGGATTGTTGCACAGTTAACGGGAGCTACAACATGACGTTCCGCACCGTAGATATGGGAGCATCATCTTGTACACTTTATATCAAGGTGCACACGGAGCAGAGGAAATCTGCTGTGTCCCAAATACCATCCTGTACTAAACAGAGTGCTACTTTTGATTTCGAGCAATAGCGAGGCGACTGTTTCGAACACGGACTGAGATTCAGCTTTTTGCTTAATTTATAGCTTGAAATATTGAGTTTAATGTTGTTTTATGCATTCTGTAAAGCAGGTTTTTTTGTGACAGTTTGTTTACTTCACACTGCAGCCCTGACCATGCGTTGTACTAAACAGCCTGCATATCCATTACTTTATATCACTGGCATGTGTTTTTATTATATATTGACTTATTTTGTTTCTATGATGTATTATGTATCGCTCAAAATGACCCAAGGGTTGCCAGATTTTTGACATTGGTTTCATCCACATTCAACACTTTGCTGCTATCCAAAATACGCTGTCACACCTGTACACATGTGCAACATTATAATACACCGTACACACTGTACACATTTACAATATAACACTACACATTCACACCGTACACACTGTACAATATAACTGCGTTGCGTCAAACTTTTAGACCCCCTTTGCAGTCATCATGTGCTATAAAGAATTAATTTGTCTATGTAACTAAAAACAATCAATAAACATGCTTTATTAACATGATTTGGCTCATTCTACAAACAAGGTGGAAACTGGGTGACAAATCTGTTCAAATTTAAATCTTCCAACATACCCTAAACTTCTTTAAACACACTATTTAACCCCTAATCTTGATGAATCCACAAAAGGTCAACCTTAATCTATTTTAATTATTTTAATGTATTTTATAAAGAATCTATGAGCTGTTTATTTGTCATTGGTGTTACCAAAGATTCAACCAACAGTGATTTTTTTTAAAGACTTCTCATTACAACCTCAGGATTTAGGTAAGTGGTGGAATGATGACACCAAGAAAAAATATTTGATTGTTTATATTTGTAATGTAATTGTATGTGTTTGCACATCATTGCATGAAATTATTTTATTCGCAATTGTACTTTTTTCTTCTTATTATTATTATTATTTGTAATTAATTCATAATTCTCCTTCTTGTTTTTTAAGCTTTTATGTGGCTCATTTACTGGAATGTTGCTCCTAGGAGAAGTAAAGCCAGGGACAGTAACACCATTGACAATTTTGAAGAAAAACTGAAATATTAACAAAATGGCCACCATTTTTCAGACATGTCATCATAAATATTAAAATTACTAACATTATTCAATATAATGCCTTTTAATGTGAAGATTCTCACACCCTCAGCTATAAAATGAGTAACTCCAATGACATCCTTTAAATCTTCGCTAAAAATTCTACAACATATCATGTTATTTTAAACAAATGAAGTAAAGAAGTCTCACAGACCTTCCCAGGAAATACCTCAAAGAGTATGTGTATGTTTCCAAAATAAAAGTCTTTTGTGTGGGGTAACACCAGTGACATAGTTTGTGGGGACAAATACTTATTTAAAATGATATATATTATAATAATACCAATTTAGTACTCTATGTATTTCATGTAATGTTAACAGTAAATATAAATGAGATTTTATTTAATAAAAAATATACTGTATTTAAATGAAAAGTACAAAGCTCATCACCCATGTACGATCTAAGGGACAAGGTACTTCCTTGTACTTTCTAGATTCCCCTTCTTCTTTCAACAACATAGCATACAGAAGGTGGATTGACTTTGCACTGACCATGAGTGTAAGTATAGGCTAAATGTTGAATAGTTTGTCGCCCTTCGATGGACTGGACTGGCACCTTATCCAGAGTCGAACCCACCTTTATCTTTCCCTTATTTTTAACCTCTTAATCCTGTTTAAGTTGTGGGTTCGATTCTCCTTTTTATTTTAAAAACAGGCCTACAGAAGGTGGACTGGCTACTTTGCACTGACCATGAGTGTGAGTGAGTAGGCTAAATGTTGGATAGTCTGTCGTCCTTCAATGGACTGGACAGGCACCTTATCCTGGGTGCATTTCTGGTTAAATAGGCAAATAAAATATGGGAAAAGAGTGGAGAGAGATTCCAAAACATCAACCCATGCTGTTGATCCACATACTGGTCCAGATAAAGTGTCGATTCCCCTCCTTTCAAAAACATAGCATACAGAAGGTGGATTGGCTACTTTGCACTGACCATGAGTGTAAGTGAGGATGAATGTAGGATAAAAGTCTGTTGTTTTAGGTGCATTCCTGCATTTAAGGGCAGAGTCGGAACCCACCTCGACCTTCTCCAAGATAAAGTGGTTAAAGAATACATACTGGTCCAGATAAAGAGTGTAGATTCCCCATTTTTTCACAAAACAGGCCTACAGAAGGTGGATTGGCTACTTTCACTGACCATAATCATGAATGAGTAGGCTAATAATTATGGATAAGCAAATAAAATATGGGAAAGGAGTGAAAATAGATTTCAAAACACAAGTGACCCACGCAGACAAAGTGTCGATTTTCCTTCTTCTTACAAAAACATGCCTACAGAAGGTGGATTGGCACCTTATCCTGGGTGCATTCCTGCATTTAAGGGCACAGTCGGACCTCCCTTGACCTAAATAAATAAAATAAGGGAAAAGAGTGGAACTAAATTTCAAAACATCAAGCCATGCAATTGACCCACATACTGGTCCAGCATGGAGCATCTGGTATTCGAACATGTCACTTCGAATCAAGTCATTGTGCGTGGACTCCCGCCCTCTTCTGCGATTGGCTGCTGAGCTGTGGACATTCTGATGACCAATAGCTGAAGGAGGACGGCACGTAGTTCCGGTGTGAGCAGTAACAGTTGAGTTAGACTCGGAGGCTCTGGTCGGTGAGGAGCGATGGTGCAGGAGGGGACCGGGCTCCGGGAGTGATGCTGCGCAGATTTCTGGATAAAAACATCAACACATCCGAGAATATGAGCAAAGAAGAACCCCCGCGACGAGCCGCTTCACTCAAGTTCACCATCGATAACATCCTCAATCTGAAAAAACCTGGAGGAGAGTTCACCAGCGTCCATCCCAAATCATCTCACCGAGACCAAGTTCCTCTTCTACAGCCGGAGAACCTCGAGAGTCCAGCAGTCCAGCATCCTGACCATGGTAAATTCTCTTTTAAACAAACACCTCATTATCTTACCACGATGATATGAATAGACATGTCTCGCCATGAAGAAGCAACAACGACTTGGATTTTATTATTATTATTATTATTATTATTTCATATTCATGGTTGAAAAATAAATCCTAGTTTTGTGGCACTAACATAAAGAAAGATCTCATAAGTGTATGGTTCCATGGGAAACCAAGCGCCTTCCTTGGTTACATTATTATAATCTATGTATAGATAACAAAAACTCTTAGAGATCAAAGTACCAGAGCATAATATTAGAAATGTTTCATAGAAGAACTAACTTAGGTTTTAAAAGATTAGTGCAACGATAACACAGTATGAATAGACACGACTCGCTATGAAGAAGCAACCACTCCATGGAATTTATTTTTTATTATTATTTTATATTTATGGTTGAAAAATAAACCCTACTTTGTGGTACTAACATGGAGAAAGACCTCATAAGTTTATGGTTCCATGGGATACCAAGCGTCTTCCTTATAGATTATAATGTATGTATAGATGATCTGATAAAAGTGACAGAGCAGAATATTAGAAATGTTTCATAGAAGAACTATTTCGGTTTTTAAAGATGTGCCACGATAATACAGTATGAGTACACACGTCTCGCTAGGAAGAAGCAACCATTCCATGGAGTTTGTTATTATTTTTATTTTATATTCATGGTTGAAAAATAAACCATAGTTTTGTGGTACTAACATGGAGAAAGATCTCATAAGTTAATAGTGCCTTGGGAAAGCAAGAGCCTTCCTTATAGATGATGCTGTATGTATAGATTATCTTCTTTAAACAAAAAAGCAAACACGCCATGGATTTTATTTTTATTTTTTATTCATGGTTGAAAAATGAACCCTAGTTTTGTGGAACCAATCGAATGGTTCCCTGGGAAACTGATCGCCTTTATAATAGGTTCTGCGCTATCTTAAAACTTTTTATATTAAAAAATAAGATGACCTGTGTTTTTTTTGTCATGTGAATGTCATAATTGACCCCTAATTAAAACAAACAACCCTAGTTTTGCCTAGTTTTGTGGTACTAACATGGAGAAAGACCTCATAATCTAAAGGTTCCTTGGGAAACCAAGCGCCTTCCTCATAGATAATGCTGTATGTGTAGATTATCTCTATACTAAATATTAGAAGTAGTGCCACGATAATATAGTATGAACAGACTCGTCTGGCCATGAAGAAGCAACCACGCCATGGAGTTTATTTTTAATTTAATTTTATATTAATGGTTGATTAATAAACCCTAGCTCTGTGGAACCAATCGGTTCCTTGGGAAACCAGCGCCTTTCTAATGGGTTCTGCTGTATATACAGTACGCTGGCTATTTTCACATCTTACAACTTTGAACTTTTTATAATAAAAATAAAATGATCTGTGCTTTTTTGTCATGTGAATGTAATAACTGACCCCCAATTAAAACAAGCAACCCTAGTTTTGTTGCACTAATATGAAGAAAGACCTCATAATCGAATGGTTTCTTGGTAAACCAAGAGCCTTCATTATAGATAATGCTGTATGTATAGATTATCTCTTTTAAACAAGAACTCTTAGAGATAAAATGAAGAAGCAACCACGCCATGGATTTTATTTTAATTTTAATTTTTTATTCATAGTTCAAAAATAAACCCTAGTTTTGTGGAACCAATCGAATAGTTCCTTGGGAAACCAAGCGTCTTTCTAATAGGTTCTGCTGTACGGATACACTACGCTGGCTATTTTCACATCTTAAAACTTTGAACTTTTTATATTAAAATTAATATTGCTTTAATGCCCTAATTAAAAACAAGCAAACAAAACCCTCTAAACTGTAACTTATAAGTGTATTTATAAAGATTTATAAAGGGCTAATTCAGAGATTGGGCAGCACGTCAACAGTTCCAATCGAAATTACTGTATTTTATTTAGATGGATGGATGAATGGATGGATGATGGATAAATAGATAGCTTTGCATGTTTGTGCATATTGTGTATATATATATATATATATATATATATATATATATATATATATATATATATATATTACTATATTATATATAAAATATATTATATATTATTATTATATTTCAAAAGCAAATTAGGAGTATTAGGACTACACTGAACTTTCAAAATGTTTTTAACAACTTTAATGCCATCTTTCATTTCTTATTTCCTAAAAGATTTCTGCATTATTTATGAATAATACAATTTCCATTCTTATTTTACCTTTTAAGAGATCGTGAGTTTGTCGTTCTAGGGGACGTTTATTGGCTCTATTCACCCATCTGAAAACTTAATTTTAGCAGAAGAGTTAATCACACTAACTTTGGTTCCTAAAATGCTTCATCTGTCAGGTTTCTGGGAATGGTTTCATTAAAACGTGTTAACTTTTGTCTAGAACATTGTCTATAGCTGAAGACGTTGACTAATCTTACAAATGTAATTAATGGTTTATGAATGTCTGGTTGAATTGTTAACTAAAAATCAATCTCTAATGTTAACTAAATCAAACTAAAGAGATGACCGTTAAATGAACATTCATGATAATGGATCTCTGACGAACCCATCAGTGTTGTATGTCTGACCCTACAAGCCATCGTTAATGTACAAAACGTCTGATAGCAACATAAGAACCCTTGGGGAACACTGGAGAGCTAAACAAATGGCTTCGAAATTCACATAAATCACAGCTTTCTTTGGGGAACCAAACTTGGTTTTTGTATCACGTTATTCCCTTTAGGGAACCAAAGGCTGAATGAAGAACCCTGTAATTCAACCTTATCATTACAGCATATGTTCTCAAAGTTTTCCATTAACCATAAAACTATTAATTAGCTTATTTAGAGTGTGTCGAAATATATGTATGTTATAAAAATAACTAAATTGTTAAAATAAGCAACCATCCACCAAATCTAAATAATTTTAAGAGAATTAAACTACATCTATGCACCTAAATATCATTTTTGGTACAGTTAATATACTTTTATTTTAACACGTTCTTTCAACCCAACTTAACTTATTATTTCAAAATAAAGTCTATAAAGTGTTTTTAGAACAATTACCCATTGTTTATGTCCTTGTTTTTCTAAATGTGTGAAACAAAATAGGGAACGTTCAGTGAACAAATAAAAATCAAACCATTAAGTTTTATTTTAGAAATACAGTGTTTTTAATGTATTATTTAACGCTCCTACAAAAAGTATTTTTTTATTTTTTTGCCAATTAAAAGAACATTTAGATCTTTAACTTATAGTTGCAATAAATGTCTATAGAATTAGCTGATTAACTGCTTTGTGCAGAGGCAAATTTGGGCTCATTTTAACTGATTTGTGCTACTCTTCTTTAACACGAATTATCTACAGCTGTACATTATGTACAATGATCATCCATGGCTCAAATTGAAGAAGACACTTGGGCCCAGACGATCGTTCACAATCAGGCTTTTATTTCTGTTATTTAAGGTCCACCTGAGAACAAAATAAACTTAACATTATTCAAAAAAAACAATAAAACGCCTTTTATTTTTATTTTGGTTTACAATGTGTGCAGGGATGCTGTTGATAATCTCTCAGTCATGTTCTACATTTCCTACTTCAACAACTCCTTGTCTAACTTAGTACAAAATTACAGGCAAATATATAAAGGCATTTAGATGTTACATAGCAATATTTCACCGGTACACTTAGGTTAAAAAAACACTCACAACTGTTATACTTCTTTTTGTGTATTTGGAGAGGTTTGGAGACACCTATGTCCAATTCTAACAATTCTTCAATAAAATGGCTTCAGTTGTCTTTACTTATAATTCATTTTTTACATGTTTTAAAAGTAATGAAATCTATAATACAGAAATATATATACATATATTACCAAAAGTAAAACTCGATGACATAATTGTGTGTTTGTGTTAATGTATTGTAGACAAATTCTTCAAAACACAAGTTTGTTTATTAGACTCACTATTGTGCACTATGTACTTTTACATTTATAGGTCAGTCATATTACCTCACCCACAACGGACAACAGATTTATTTCAGCCATAATAATAATAATATTAATAATACCCCGGTTATAATAATAATAATAATAATAATAATAATAATAATAATACTGTTTTTACTTCCAGACCGAACCTGTTCGGATGGAGTTGTAACACCCGGATGCGGGGACGAATCTGTCCAGAATCCCGACAGTGTGGACAAAAGCTCGGACACAAGGCATGTACGGGACGGCAGCTCAGATAAAAGCGCGCAGATTGCGGTGAAAAAGAAAACGCGCACTATTTTTTCCAAGCGGCAGATTTTCCAGCTGGAATCCACGTTCGAGGCGAAGCGCTACCTGAGCAGTGCGGAACGCGCATGTCTGGCCAGTTCGCTCCAGCTCACCGAGACCCAGGTCAAGATCTGGTTCCAGAACCGGCGGAATAAATTAAAAAGGCAGCTGCTGTCGAATGAAATGGACGCACCGAGTGCGGATTTCGGGGAGAAGACTGTAGGACTGCCGCTGTTCTATAAAGAGAACGCGTTATTGGGGAGATGTTTATTACCGGCGCCGGTACCGATCCTGTATCCCGGAGGCAGCGCGCCTTACCTCTGCTTCTCAAACCCCAGCAAATACTTCGGACTCTTCCAAGATGTCTGAGTCTCCAAGAACAATTTTCTAATATCCAAGGTCTCTAATATTTGTGCTGGACAAAAGACAAAGAAAAACTCACGTTGCTTCTCCTGAGCCTTCAAGTATTCATTTATCTCTTCTTACTGCAGTGAGATTACAACTTTTATTTCTATGCAAAGCCAAATTTATTTATTTATAAACTGTAACTATTTTGATATAACCTGATTATCCTGTTTCATACTCTTTAAGGCATCTTGTGCCAATCATATCAGCAAGCGTTTAAATGATTATGGTGGTTTAGTAGGTCTATCACTTATACCAAAAACATGCAGAAGGTGAATTGGCGACTTTAAATTGTTCGTGGCTGTATGTGACTGTAAATATGTGAATGCCCTGCCATCGATTGGCACCCTATTATTATTATTATTATTATTATTATTATTATTATTGCCTATTGATTGGGAACTTTAAACCTTTCCTTCAGTCAGTTTCTGAAGAGTTTGACATGTTCTTATTACGGTTCATGAGGGTTTCCTCCAGGTATTCCAGTTCTGTCCCCCAACATTTTCAGTTAAGCTCTAAACCCATCGACTGACTCACTGTCTGAGGTGTTAACCCATCTATTTTGGACCCAATATTCCAGGTTGTGTCGGAGTTATTGCAGTCCAGACCAGAGTTTATTGAAAATGAATGTGAATAATTGAACAAGTAATAATAATAACAATAACAATAACAATAACAGCAATATAATTTATTATTAATGCTATATTGATTGGTAGGTATTATATACGATTGAGTTATGCATGAGTTTCTATAGCAGGCTCAATTTCTGAACAAACGGGCATTTAAATGAATGTAAATGATATTAATATGGTTTTCTTGTTTAATGCATGTTTATCTTCATCATATTAATTTTATTATCAATAATGTAATATGCCTACAGTAAGACCTCTATTTACATCTTTTATTAAATGCTTGGTTTTCCACTTGCTTCTTAACACTGATTTGTTTGTCTTGTATTTTCTGGAGGGTTCGTTTGTGTCTGTTTGGACTCAGATGTCCATAAGAGCTGTGATTTATACTTTATTCATTGCTAAAGAGAAACGTTGTGCCACTTTTTGCCACGCTGGGGTTGGTTCACACTACATTAATTGTTTACAGATTTGATTTAACACACTTAATTAGGTCTGGGTGTGATTGAGTGTAAGTGGGTAATCGTGTGATGCCCTGTGATGAACTGGTACCATGCCCAGGGTGGAATCTTATTTGTTGCTCAGTGAATGAATAACAAACAGCCATTTTTTGTGACAGATGGGCAGATTTTCTCTGTAATGCCCTCTGCTCGGGTGTTTTATGGCCCATGTGGTGCAAATTGGTCGTTAAATTGATATGGAATCTACGCTGTGCTTAATCTAAATGTAGTGTGGATACAAACAGCTTCAACAGCTCACAAAAAGTTCGTTTCTACATTAGAGCTAAGTTTATGATGTACTGTAGATGTGGTGGTTGGTTGTGATTTTATGGAGATTTTACTTTAAACATTTTCTCAACGATGCAAAACATAGACAGAACTGAAATCATCACTTATCACACACACACAGATGCGGTTCAAATAAAATACTTGTAATTTTACTAAATAATGCAGGAGACTAAATGCAATCAGTGTGCAATCAATAGACCATTAGCACAAAAAATGTCTTGTCAGATGAGAAATCACTTTATATTTGGAACAACGTGCATCACTAATTGATCGAAAGCGATGAAGTAACACTGACGACTTCACACACTTCATATCAGACGCAAAAAACATCTCTGAGCAGCTTGTTTGTGTATAAAGGGAACAGTATAAGTACTTCAAAATATCCTCATCACTATATTCAGACTTTTGTTGTTTATAATGCGTTTATATTGGATCGATTTACTATTTTAATACTCTGTAAATAGTGTGTGTATTCGTTATGGAGCTGGAAGGCCATATATGACAAAACAGGTCATAAGTGTTCTTAATATATTAAAACTACTAATACTAAATTAAAACAGACAAAACTATAGATTCTGTTCTTAGATTTATTCTTCTGACAAATTAAAGAATGTGGACAAAACAAATATCAGTAGTTAACATGATACAAACACCTAAAGATACCCACCTTATTTATTTGATTCTGTCTGATTAGCCCACAGTCCATAATAAAGTGTTAACTAGGAGCAATAATCATTATTATAACCAACCAAGGAATAACCAACCTTTCCATCTAATAATCATTCCATGATTTTTATACAATGTTGTTTTATTACAGATTTTATAATCTGCACAAAGTTCAATCTTTTAATCTTTGGTCAATTCTAATATTATCTAATATTATCACCAAGCAGGTATAA
>NC_085992.1:51784624-51862124 GCF_030014385.1 Trichomycterus rosablanca
CAACCTGACAGTGGTGAGGTTTGAACCAGCGACCTTCTGCTTACAAGTCCAGTACCTTAACCGCTTGGCTACAAGTGCCCTGTATGTTGTATGTTTATGGGAGGGAACTAGAGTACCACAGGGCAGGCAAAACTCCTCACAGACATCTTACTTTATCCGAATGCTCGGTCATAACAATAAGAGCACCTGACACATTTGTACTGAAATGAAAAAAACGTATAGAAAGAAAGTTTATATAATGATTTAAGGCATGTCATGTTTATTAAATAATGCTGAAGTAAAATACTGTTTATAAACGCAAAAAGCAACTCATCAGTGACCCGTAACAACGACTTTTATTTTGACATCAACAGCCAGGAGCGTATTATAACGGTTACGCATGGACTCTAGGGTCCGTATACCAAACGGCTAAATCAATAATACGCAAGTGCACTAGATAAAGTGTAGAAACAGTATTTCTGTACACTACATAGTGCACAAGTATAGGGATTAAGGAGCAGTTTGATAGTTCTTTGCTGTTTTCTTTTTCAGTACATTCGAGTGTACTGTCAGATACGCTGCTTCATTCAAAACGGGTTTAGTCGTAGGGGGAGGGTTTGAGTGTAAAAGAAATTATATTTATTTCTTGTATAAGAAGATACCATACGGTGAGTGATGAGGATTTAATATATAAAAATAATTATATGTGTGGTAGTTGTACATAAAATAAAGCAATGCTTTAATAGTTAATTAGGTAAGTGTCGTCCTGCTGGTACTGTAGCTTTGCGTTTTTGCTTACAATATTAGTTCTTTATAATATATATAGAAAAAAATGCTATTCTTTATGTATTTAAGTATAAATGTTCTTATCAAAACAGGTTACAATAACGTTGTAACAAAATTTAAGATTAAATAACGGGCTCAGAAATTGTAGAATATCTACCGTTAACCTACACAGGCTGCGTCCCAAACCGCACCATGTAGCCTTAATAGGGTCAAAATTAGAAGCGATACTCGTACGGAGTTGACACACTGTCTAGTGCGCTAGTGTGCCGTTGAGGACACAGCCTTAGTTATAGTGTGAATATACTGAAGGAAGGTGTGTGACAGGGCACTTCTGGAGCTCTTTGTCTGTGACTGAAGGTTAGAACCACATTTAATCTGGAAAAACAAGAATATAATTAATAATAATATGACAAAAAGGGTCAAAAATGTGCAGACAGCAGTTTAAATGAATAATGTTGTGGTGTAGGAGGTCCTATAATGCAGTTATGACCTCGTTATAACCTTAATTCCTCGTCATTGATCAGTCATTGATCATGATTGACTACAGCTGGGTTCTTTTTTCTTTTTCTGTTTACATATAAATAGGAATAGGTTGACTGCACCCATTAGACCGAGCAACAAGCATTACAATGGGCCAACAATGAGCTGAATTGAGAGGATATGGTCCCAATAATCTGAAATAATTCAAACTAGCCTTACATGATCAGCAGTTTATAGGCTAAAAGAACAAAAAATGGGATGTTGTATCCTAGTGGTTAAGGTAGTGGACTAGTAATCAGAAGGTCGCTGTTTCAAGGCCCACTGTATACTGTCACAGTACTGTAAGTTGCTTTGGATAAAGGCGTCTGCTCACTAATATGGTTGGTTGTTAAATCCCAGCTACAGAACCGACCACAGAATTTAATGAGCACCTTTATTAATTAACCTCACCGAAAACGGGTCGTTTTGACATGTACGAAGCTGCAATTCATCCCTGGGCTACCGTTCAGAAACCTTTTATATCTAGAGTCACTGCATTGAAAGCATAATTTGGTGTATGGAGCACCAAAGCTGGACCGTTGAGCAGTGAGAGTTTTTAATGAACAATTCGTTATTCCTTTTTGACAGATGAAGCTGTGGTGGGGATGGACGTGCGTCCTGCTTCTGTCCGTCGCTATGGTGACGTGGTCCCAAGAGGAGGCGGTGGACGACGACGAAGAGGCACAAGTGGAGGACGGAGAGGTGGACTCTCAGGAGGACAGCAGGGAAATAAAGGCTGACGAGAACGTCTCATTCCAGGTCAGAGGTCAATAAGTCAATAGGGTTTTTGTTCTACTGATGAGACCCCTGCTGTCTTACGGTCTAATCTGTCTCCTCTCATATCCCTACGCGTTACAGGTCACGTATAAAACCCCAGTACCAAAAGGGGAGGTTTTCTTCTCTGAGACGTTTGATGATGGATCTTTAAGCAGGTAATGAGGGTGAAATGTCAAAATAAAATGTACATATATTGTTTAAAATAAGAGCACAAGCACAACTGAACCTGAGAGACGATGCATAATGGATCACTTTGTCTTGTTTTTGTACAGATGGACGAAGTCTAAGACGATGAAGGATGACGCAGACGAGGAAATCGCTAAGTACGATGGTGAGATTTTACTGTAGTCCAGGCGGCTCAGTTTTCCCCCACAGTTTCTAACCCCTGAGCATTAAAAAAAATCCATTTAAACGTCAATTTAAATCGTAAGTACCGAATGCAAGAGCGGTTACAGTTAAACAATTCGATTGGGAATGTAATAGGAAATACAGATGGAATATACAGATGTTTACATGGTGTTTACATTTTCTGCATTTAGCAGACATACAGTTACAATATACAGCCTGAGCAACTGAGGGTTAAGGGCCTTGCTGAAGGGCCCAAAAGCAGCAACTTGGCAGTGGTGGGGCTTGAACCAGCGACGCTTTTTAATTTCTAGTCCTGTACCTTAACCGCTAGGCTACAACTGCCCATATTCTGTTTATCTTCTGTTAAACAGATAAAAACATAACACCTTTTTTGCCATTAAATGACACTTATGTGCTAAATATGGCGTTAAAACCCAAATAAATAAATGCTAATTGTGCCTTGTTTGGGTGCCCGGCTGGGTTAATAGCACCCCTCATGATTCAGATTCGAGAGTACTAGATAGATCGCAGCGGTGGTAGGGTAGTGCACTGGACTACTGTGCCCGAGCACCCAGTTACTGATTTATTCCGAACTTAAGTTCATGGGGAAAAAATTTACACTATAGAATAAATGGATTTAGGTTCATGTGTGTTTTTAATAATCAATGGGATGAAACTGTAAACACTTTAGGTGTGAAAAAGCTGCTCATGTAAGCAAATAAACTCAAACAAATAAAAAGACTTACTTTAGCCAGATGTTACCATAAATACAGCGGTATCTATCAGTGGGTTCTGGGAGCGGCGTCGAGTTTTAAAGACGTCGAGTTTCGAGGTATTTTTCCTCATAAGGATGTTTGCGGAACCTGTTAATGCGTCCATGGTCCCGTGGAGCTGCAGATATTTTAGTCTCATGTAAAATAATGAGGTTGTTTTTGACACTTAAACACTGAAAATAACACAAATATAATATAAACACACTGAAATACAATTACTAACAGTTACACATCAATAAAAATACAATAAAAGCTGCACTTTAGTTTTACTTCTTTATTGTTTCCTGACGCTTCTTAATGGTGGAGATGCTTGATGTTGGAATACCGTATTATACCGTTCAGCACCGGCGCATTCACATGAAGTGTGACGGCGGTGCACAAAACTTAGCGTGACTTATTGTAGTAAAACAGCGAGTGAGGAATGTGATTAGTGGAGGAACTTATGAGCAGTAATAATGAAGAGAAGTTTAGTGCTCCTGTCTCCTTCTTTTACTACATTAAACCACGTTAAGCTTTATTTTCAACCAGAAGCGTTTTAGACTCTGGGAGAAGCTGATTCTGATTCTCACCATTTCTCAGAAGCTGGAGCTGTAACACAAGTTTAAAAGTGAAACAGGGAGGAGAATCCAGATAAACACAGATACATGTGGAGCTGTAACCCTGGATCTGACACGACAGTTGCACAAACGTCGAATTTAAGAATAAAACAAACTTGTTGAAGGGTGTCGAGTTTAAAATATTTCGAGTTTAGGGGACGTCGAGTTACAAGGACTTTTCTCCAAATGCACTGCACTGTTTCCACCCATGTCTGTATCCTAATCTGAGCACTTTATACACACATACCCATCACTTATTTTATTTATTTTTGACCATACTTCAGTTGTACTGGTTTATCCCCAGTTCATCTCGCACTAAATGTCGTTGTACGTAAGTATAACGACAATAAAGGTTCTTCTTCTCGTACTGGACTCACAAGCGTTTCATTGTGGCACTAAATGTCACTCCTCGTACGTGCCTTATTTTGGTCTGCATCACATGACACACGTGAAGACCAGCTCACATGGTTGGATTGCTGGATTTCACATTGTAATTTGCATTGGAATAAAAGAAGCCCGTTATCAAGAGGACAGAGCTCCGCCCCGAGCGATTCAAATGCAAAACAAATGCGCCGGTGCTTTATTTTATTAAGGTTCAGGTTTTTCAGGCTGACCGTCGTGCTGTGACGTTTGCTTGCAGGAAAGTGGGAGGTGGAGCCCCTGAAGGAGAACAAGGTGGCCGGTGATCTGGGTCTGATACTGAAGTCCCGCGCCAAGCATCACGCCATCGCCGCGCCTCTCGACAGGCCGTTCGTCTTCAAGAACAAGCCGCTCGTGGTGCAGTGAGTAACGTCCCGTGATTTTCATGTCTTACTGATCAGGGTTGCTGTGGGTCCGGTTTCCTTGGAATCACTGGAATCAATGCAGTAACATCCCGAGACCCCCCAGGCACAGCCCGGTCATGCCTGTATGTAGATGCTGATATTCGGGATTTGAACCCTGGATCCAAACAGTAGTGTGCTACAGTACTGTGACAGTATACAGTCTAAGCATTTGAGGGTTAAGGGCCTTGCTCAAGGGCCCAACAGTAGCAACCTGGCAGTGATGAGACTCGAACCAGCGACTTTTGATTGCTAGTCCAGTACCTTAACCACTAGGCTACAACTGCTCTGTGATCTTGTCCCCTCAGGTACGAGGTGAATTTTCAGGATGGCATCGACTGCGGCGGTGCCTACATCAAGCTACTTTCCGACGCCCCCGGTCTGGATTTGGATTTGGTGAGTTCACCAGTTAACCAGGAGTTAACCAAGCTCCTAATACCGGTACTAATATATTCACCCTGGCATTACAGGAGCAGTTCCATGACCGGACCCCCTACACCATCATGTTCGGCCCGGATAAGTGCGGCGAGGACTACAAGCTCCACTTCATCTTCAGGCACAGGAACCCCCTGATCGGAGATCTGGAGGAGAAACACGCCAAGAGGCCCGACACTGACCTCAGGAAGGTGTACTCGGATAAGAAAACGCACCTCTACACGCTGGGTACGCACTGGCACTGGTTTTAATTGTGTTAATACAGCCATGTCATAATTAATCAACCCCAGAACAATATTACTGATCTTCAAACCTGTCGCCAGGGTGTAGGACCTAAAGTTGGGTTACAACTGGGACTCAATAGGTCTGTTTTGAAAACCTAGTGACCCGTCCTGCTCACTACTACCTACGTGATCAGCTGCCTTGGTAGAGAGGATTTTAATAAGACATGAACTCATAATCAGATTATTTAGACGCTCTACAATTAGCTTACTGAGCACAACCCGCTTGCACGCCAGCTAACGTCTCCCTCCGTGTACCGAAGACGCTTAAACCGTCCCTGACGCCCCAGTTTACAAATATACGACACTCAAGCACCTTTGTTCAGATTATACATGACTGAGAATCGATTTACATTTGAGAAGAACTTCGTTGGTTGCTCCGCGTTCCATTCGTCCGCCATGTTTGTAGTTTTTTGTAGTTCTAGCTGTTGGTAGGTGTGCTTGTCAGTTCGCTCTCAGTGCCGGTCCCAAACCCAGAGAGAAATAGGTCTGCGTGGCCACTCAGGTGGTAAAACACACGCTAGAACACCAGAGCTGGGATCTCGAATACATCGTATTGAGTCTTAGCTCTGTCTGCCGGCTGGGCTGAGCAGCCACATGAACAACGATTGGCCTGTTGTTCAGATAGGGGCGGGATATTAAGCCGGATGGGGTCTCTCTCTCTCATAACTAATGCAACTATGACCTCTCTCTCTCTCTCTCTCTCTATATATATATATATATGTACAGTACCAGTCAAAAGTTTGGACACTTTCTCATTTCTGTGGTTTTTCTTGATTTTTTTGTAATTTTCAACATTGTAGATTAATACTGAAGACGTCCAAACTATGAAGGAACACGTATGGAATTATGTAGTAAACAAGAAAGTGTTAAACAAACCAGAATATGTTTTATATTTTATATTCTTTAAAGTAGCCATCTTTTGCTCTCATGACAGCTTTGCACACTTTTTGGCATTTTCTCAATCAGCTTCATGAGGTGCCACCTGGAACGGTTTTCAATTAACGTTTGTGCCTCGTCTAGAGTTAATTTCTGGAATTTCTTGCTTTTTTAATGTGTTTGAGAGCATCAGTTGTGCTGTGCAGAGGTAGAGTTGGTAAAATATAAAACATAATCTGGTTTGGTTAAAATTTTTTTGTTCACTACATAATTCCATACGAGTTCCTTCATAGTTTGGACGTCTTCAGTATTAATCTACAATGTTGAAAATAAAAATAATCAAGAAAAACCACTGAAGAGAAGGTGTGTCCAAACTGGACCAGATATGCTGTGACAATGCCTAAATACAGGAGTAACCGAAAGACAAAAAGTGTTGATTGATTGGTATATTAATTGAAAACACAATAAAGCACATGAAAAGCTAAGAGGACTGAATATGTAACCCTCCCTGGTGAACCCTGATCAGGGTTAATAGGTGCGGTAGGTCAGGTTTAGGGGTATAAAAACACCCTAATGTCACTTTTAATTAGGGATGCATTAATACCATTTTTTTCCCAAACGAGTACAAGTACATGTATTTTTGTACTTGCCGATACCTATTTAGAATGATGGAGTTAATGAGTTAATGGAGTTAATGAGTTGGAGGTTAATAAATATTTTTGCAATGTTGATGTTTTGTTGTTATGTTTTGTAGAGAACGATCAGGTCAGAAATACTGTAAAACGTGTGTGTGTGTGTGCTGATGTATTCTGATATAAACTATATTATCCCCCTGTCCCACCTGTTTACACTCCTCTCCTGTGTTTCCCCTCACACCGTATCCTGCGTTCTCATTGGCTGTTCGACATGTCACTCATTCCCAGTCGCACATCTCAGATCGGATATCTGACGTGCTAGAAAACTCGAGCGAACGCCGAGTCGCTCCCGAGCCGGCAAATCTAGCGCCGACCGGCCGCCGAGTGAAACTCAGGGCACAAATCGTGTAGTGTGAACCGGGCATAACGCAGCGACGTGCACTAGGCTCACGGTATCGGATGTTCAGTATCGGAGCCTCGTTTGCGAGTACGAGTACGAGTTAATGAGCGCGGTATCGGGCGAATACCCGACACCAGTATCGGTACTCGTGCATCTCTAGTTTTAACGTTTGCTTGTTTGTTTTTCCGTCACCAGTTCTAAACCCAGACAACACCTACGAGATGTTCATCGACCAAACCAGCGTCGGCAGAGGAAGCATGTTGACCGACGTGATCCCGCCCGTCAACCCCCCCAAAGAGATCGACGACCCCAACGATTCCAAACCCGCAGACTGGGACGAGAGAGCCAAGATTCCCGACCCGGAAGCTGCCAAGCCCGATGACTGGTGAGGTTAAAACCACGAGTGTTGATATTTTATCTTATTCCAGTGAATCATCCCTGATCTTTCTTCCTCTGTAGGGATGAGGAGGCTCCAACGACACTGCCTGATCCTGACGCGGTGAAACCCGAGGGCTGGCTGGATGACGAGCCGGAGTTTGTACCAGACCCGACAGCTGAGAAACCCGATGACTGGTAATGGATTCATTCATCATTTATTTGTGATCCGGATATACAGACAGCTCGACATTAAATTGAAATCTGAAAGAAAATATCATTAAAAATGCATTCAAGTGGTGGCACACTACTTCAGGCTGTTGGGGACCTGTTTATATGTAAATATAGTTGAGGGTAAGTGCCTTGCTCAGGGGTCCAACAGTGGCAACAAGGCAGTGGTGGAGCTTGAACTATCCCAGTACATGAGCTGTCATGAGGATTTTTTAGATACACTCCAGTCCCAGTACAACACTTTATCCAATTAGGGTCACGGGGGGGGCGCAAGGGCGCAATGGGAAGCTTTTCAATGGGCGCAAGGCACACAGTAACACCCTGAACGGGGGGCGCCAGTCCATCCCATTCATCTACAGGGCAATTCAGTGTCTTCAATTAACCTGACTGCATGTTTTTGGACCGTGGGAGGAAACCGGAGCTCCCGGAGGAAACCCACGGAGACGCAGGGAGAACATGCAAACTCTGCACAGAGTTCGAACCCAGGACCTTCTTGCTGTGAGGCGACAGTGCTACCCTCTGAGCCACCATGCCGGTGGTTACTATAGTAAATCTTAAACCTATTATCTATTGGGATGCAATTTTATCCCCTGTTAAGGCGTCACCACAGTGGAGCTGACCTGCATACTTATTTTGGCCACCCTTGATCTGTAGAACAACTCTACGAAATTATCGCACGCGCCCAGGTGGCGCAGCAGGATATTCCGCTAGCACACCAGCGCCGAGATTCTGACTTCCTCGGTTTGAAACTCAGTGTTGCCACCGGTCTAATTGGCCACCGTATCTGCAGGGTGGGGGCCGGACTACGTGTACTTCATACGCTGCGTGAGGACCCTGATTGGCGGAAGAGACGCCTGTGCAGAATGCAGGGGCGAAAAGAGGAGGGCTGTACACGTGTCGGAAGAGGCGTGTCCAGCGACGTGCTCTCCTCGGATGCAGTCGGGTATCTGAAGTCGGGAGGAAAATGCATTAAAAAAATAAATACAGCCGCTCAGGTGGCGCAGCGGTGAAGTACGCTAGCGCACCAGAGTTGGGTTTCTAGATGCATCGTATCAAAACTCGGCTCTGCCTTTCCGACCGGGTTGGGCGGCAGTATGAACAACGTTGGGCTGTCGTTCAGGGGCTTAGGGGTGGAGTCGGAGCATAAGGTCCTCATAACTGGTACGACTGCGGCCCCTGCTGGTTGAATGACGGCGCCTGCACAGGGCTGAGGAATAACATCGAGGGGGGCGTGACCCTCCGTGCGCAGTGTCTCTCGGTGTATGAACTCGGCTCGTGCGGGTGAAAAATGCAGGCTGTACTGACTGCGTGCCGGAGGGGGCGCAAGTCAGTTGAGTGGCGTCCTCAGTCAGCGGCAAAAAGGGTCGAATCAGTATAGAGGAGCGATCAGGGTAACTGGACACGACTAGAATAGGGATTAAAATTGGGGGGACAAAAAGTGGGAAAAAATAGATAATTAAAAAAAATAATAAATAAAAATAAATAAATACGAACACACAACCACAGAAATGGACGAGACAAAATCATAAGACACCAACCTAACACACAAACACCTATTAACAGGTGAAGCAGAACCAAATGACCTCGACTGCCCGCACCTCAAGAGGAAAAGACACGACACTCGTTATGCCTGGTTCACACTACACGATATTTGCCCTGATTTTTACTCGCCGGCTGCTTGGCTAGATTTGCCGGCTCGGGAGCGACTCGTGTTCGCTCGGCGATCGCTATGTGTGAACTACTCAACAACTGTATTTTTGGACGTGGTATCATTAAACCCCTCGTCACACGTTTGTTTTCGTGACGGAACGTAGTTTGGGAGAGCAGAGAAGCTCGCCTGTGATTCCAGTTGGTGATGGATGGTGTAGTGTGTGACCCCCCATCACTGATCAGTCGTGTAGTGTGAAATACACACCGACCTGAAAGACTCCCGATTACAAGAGATCCAGTCGTGTAGTGTGAACTTGGCATTAAGATATAACCTTGTTATAACCTCTTCACGCCTTTCCCATCCAGCAGACGATACAGGAGGTTTTTTTTTTTTTTCAAAATATCTTTATTGTCATTTTTCTTTTCCCCCCCGAACAGACACAACAGTACAACTGTACGTTATCCCGATGCACATATACACATACACCATCACCCTTCCAATGTAAATCATACAACAATACATGTAAATAAACAAAGAAAAACAAAAATAATAATAATAATAATAAATAAATACATAAATAAATAAAATGAGTACATAATAATAAATTAAAATATAATAAATTAAATAAATAATATACATACACATACAATGTCGAACATTTCACAATGTTCACAGTTTACAGATTTTTATTCAGTGAGATTAGCATTTTTATCTGTCATTATAATCATGTACGGTTCCCAGAGATTGGTAAACTCTCTAGTCCAATAGAGTTTGAGAGTTCCCTTATCCACATTTTCAATGTAGGACCTTCCATGCTCTTCCATGGGCCAGTGATAGCGCAGTGGTTAAGGTACTGGACTAGTAAACAGAAGGTTGCCGGTTCAAGCCCCGCCACCACCAAGTTGCCACTGTTGGGTCCCTGAGCAAGGCCCTTAACCCTCAATTGCTCATTGTGTAAGTCGCTTTGGATAAAAGCGTCTGCTAAATGCTGAAAATGTAAATGTAAATGCTCTTGAAATGGCCTGAAGAAGTCCAAAGTCCAGAACCGGATATTGTTTTGGTGTTTGTAAAAAGTTCTTCGGATATATCCCAAGCAAACATAGTTTGGCATTCAAAGGGATTTTGGCACTAAACATCTCTGACAAACAGTTTATGACATCTCTCCAAAAACTCCATGAATTTTTGTACATTCCCATAAGCAATGAAAAAGAGTACCTTTTTCATTCATACACAGTACAGATATCTGGAATATTAGCAGACATATGGTGGAGTTTAACAGGTGTTATATACATCCTCATTAGCCACTTGTATTGAAGTAATCGAAACCTTGTATTTATTGTTTGCTTTTGTGCTTTAAGACATGCATCTTCCCAATCTGTTTCATCAATGTTCTCTTTAATATCCGTTTCCCATGCATTCAATTTATCCATTACTGATTCTGTGCTACGAGCAACCAATATGTTGTAATATTTAGTTACATGTCCCTTCCCCTCTGAATTCTGAAGTGTAATTTCTTCAAGTTTTGATAAAGGTGGTAAACACACTATCTGTTTATATCTTGAGGACATGTAACTTTTTAGCTGCAGATATTTAAAAAAGTGTTTCTTAGGAATTTTGTATCTTTGGCATAGCTGATTAAAGGATAATAAAGCTCCCTCCTCATAAAGATCCATTATTTTTTGAATGCCTCTCATATTCCATAACCTAAATCCCCCATCTTTTCTGCCCGGTATGAACTGTTCATTACCCCAAATAGGAGTGAACTGAGATAACTTAGGCCAATCTCCCATATGTTTGTGTGCGGCATGCCAAACTGAAACTGTGTTTTTAAGAAAGGGATTTTTTGTACGTCTTTTCAGTGTCTTAATATTAGATGAGTATAAATATAAACTTAATGGCAGATCTGGAATGGACTGTTGTTCAATATCTACCCAGGCAGGGGGTGTTACCCCACTGAAATAGCACGATGCCGCGGTTAGCTGGGTAGCCATATAATACCATTTAAAGTTGGGAAGTTGGAGGCTTCCCCTCTCATAAGGTAAGTATAATAGTTTAAGACGGAGCCTTGCTTTCCTATCATTCCAAATAAATTGACTTAATGATTTATTAAGTCGATACAGGAGGGTTAAATCAAGAACCTCCAGATTATAAAATAGTTCCTATTTTTGCACGGAATGGTCCTCAAACTACCCCCCCCCCACACTACAAAGACAACTTCACCTCAGTACCCCCCCCCCCCAAAAAATGCTTAAATTCTAAGTAAGCAGCGTATAAGTTAACACTAGTCACACAAACGCTCTAACCACTATACTTGTCCACAAGTAAAGAAATCAAGCGACCCCCTACTTTGATGTTTGAGCACAATACCACCAAGAATATGCCATAAATGTACTTATAGATGCCAGCATGACAATAAAAACAAACAATGGGATGTTCCAGATTAACTTGAAGTTCAGTAAATCACTATCATCTACGCTCACAGGGACGAGGAGATGGACGGTGAGTGGGAGGCTCCTCAGGTTCCTAACCCAGAATGTCAGACCGCCCCTGGCTGTGGCGAGTGGAAACCTCCCACCGTTAACAACCCCAAGTACAAGGGCAAGTGGAAGGCCACGCTCATAGACAATCCCAACTACCAGGTAGGTACTGCTTTTAGACTGAAGTGCTGCTTTTGCCGTGCTAGTGCAATAAATCCTTGTATAAACCATGTCGTGTTCACACAAGGGTGTGTGGAGTCCACGCAAGGTTCAGAATCCGGACTACTTCGAGGACCTGGAGCCGTTTAAGATGACCCCGTTCCGGGCCGTGGGGCTCGAGCTGTGGTCCATGACCTCCGACATCTACTTTGACAACTT
The DNA here is from genome assembly GCF_030014385.1 of Trichomycterus rosablanca. NCBI lineage: Eukaryota > Metazoa > Chordata > Actinopteri > Siluriformes > Trichomycteridae > Trichomycterus > Trichomycterus rosablanca. Next base: position 51,796,966 of record NC_085992.1, read on the forward strand.
CATCATCACCGCAGATAAAGAGGTGGCAGACCGCTGGGCAGCAGATAGCTGGGGGCTCAAGAAACTGGTGGCCAGCACCAACGAGGTAGGAACGTCGATGTATTTTGCACGGATTTTATCATGCTGTAATGTTATAACGCAAAGAGTTTTTATCTTTTTGTCTGTCGTTCAGCCTGGGGTGTTCAGTCAGCTAACACAGGCAGCGGAGGAGAGGCCGTGGCTGTGGCTGGTCTATATTCTGACTGTCGGACTCCCCGTTGGTCTGGCCGTTCTCTTCTGCTGGCCCAAGGTAAGCACTCGTCCACTCGGGCAGGACAGTGACGTGCATGTGACAATATGATTAATGAACCAGATGCGGGAACCATCTACCTGGCGTAATTGGCAGTGTCTGCAGGGAGGGATGGCCGGAATATGTGGGCGGGGGTCTTCAAACGCCGTGTAAGGACCCTGATTGGCGGATAGAGGCGCCTGTGCAGAGTGCATGGGTGGAAAAGGGTTCCGTTAATGGCTGTGCGCTGGTCGGAGGAGGCGTGAGCAGCAATATACCCACCTCAACTGCAAAAACATCGGGGAGCCCAGCAGCAGAAGACAACGTGACTACGATAAATTGGGAGAAAAACTCATAATATATATAAGATATATAAGATTCTGATTAATATTAATGAACATTTTTACCACTTTGGTCGTTTTATTCTCGAGCATGATGTGCTTCTTCGAGTACACTCATCGTTTGTTCTGATTGGTTCTGTGTGCTGTAGAAGTCCGATGATGAGTACGTCTATAAGAAAGTCGACCCGCCCAAGACGGAAGTCGTAGAGGAGGAGGAGGAGGAGGAGGAGGATGACGAGGAGGAGGACGGAGAGGAGCAGGAGCAGGAAAGCCAAGAGGGTAACGATGAAGAGGAATCGGCTCAAGCTGCAGGTCAGTAAAGAGACCGGGCCATTGACCTGGCCGGGCATTCACACACACAGTTAGCAATGGTTGAGGGTAGGGAAGGTCGGGAAGGAACCCAGATCCAGTTACCCACTGCGCCACCGTGCCACCCATATTTTACTCAACGTTTTTGTTTGTCTTTATTGCCTCTAATATTAAAACGCACGCGAGGTGAAATGTAGATTAACCAGAGCAACACGGTCCAATGACGTTTTGACGCATTATCTTTCAGGGGACAGCAGGACCGAGGACGCAAACGAGGCGGCTGAAGGAGGCGCTGCGGATGAGGAGGAGGACGAGGAAGAGGAGGAGATGAGTAAATCGAATGGCACTCCTTCAGACGATGAGGTACGACCTCTCGGTTTAAATATACGAGTGTGGTTTATTTGTAAATTGGGGCGTTTTCGGGAACACGGAGGGAGACGTTATCCGGCGTGCTAGCGGGTTTGAGCGGCCTGATGCTAACCGTGTTAGCTTAGTAAGCTAAAACTGCAGTGACGTAAGTAGTGCGTCTAAATAATCTGCCTTCAGTATTTATTAGTGGACGCTTTTATCCAGAGCGACTTACAGTTGTGACACTATTCAATCTAAGCAATTGAAGGTTAAGGGCCTTGCTCAAGGGCCCAACAGTGGCAACTTGGCAGTAGTGGGGCTTGAACTGGCAACCCTCTGATTACTAGTCCAGTACCCTAACCACTAAGGTACAAGTGTACAAGGGAGTAAGGAACGGTTGTGTTTTGACTGCATGGCAGTGGTGGCAAGCTGTAGCCTAGTGGTTAATATACTGGACTAGTAATCAGAAGGTCGCTGGTTCAAACTTCAGGACCATAACACACAGCTTTTATGAGTTTACGTGTTACAAGACTGAACGACATCTCAGTATCGAGCACTCTGATTGGCTTAGTTATGTAACCGAGCGTGGTAGTGATGCACTCGCTTAATAAAGAAATAAATACTCGCTATATTCACAAATCGTCGGGAGCATTTAACACTTTATTAACTTCTTCTGTTACTGTACCGAATAGCGGACAGCTAGAGTCATCGCGTTAGCCGAGCACGCTATTCCATTCACTATGGAAGCCCCAAAGGGTCAAAACACACTCACTTCGCGTACAAACGTCCATCAAACCATCGTCACGATACAAGCACAGAAAAGTTTGTTACGGTTACAACACGCATACAAGTACGGTGGCTCATAAACAACAAACCAGATGTCATTTAACCAAACGATCTACAATTACTACCAATCTGATACGGCACCTAAAAAATAAACGCTCAGTCGAATACAGCGAGTTTATTATTATTATGTGATGAGAAGAGGAACCGGCCGTCCGCTAACACGGCAGAGATGCTGATTTTCCTCAGAAAGAACCTTCACTTCATTCTGAGTGTTCTAGTGTCACTGCTACACTGCTGCACTAAGTTTGTTTACTTTTATTTTGTAAAAATAAAAGAACATTAAGCAATAGTTTGGATGCAGGTAATGTTTTCCCTACAGCACTGCAGAGCTATTCAGGTGTTAAACATGTACACTGGATTAATGTGAGTAACTGTAATGTAGTTGAAGTGAGCACTGTGTGAACAGTATTATCCAGTTCTTATCTAGACAATATCTAGAAAATACAAGTATCGGTTTGAGACTCGGTTTTGGATCGGGATCAAAATGAATGATCGGGATCGGGAACATCGGGACATCCCTAGTAAATGCGTGGTTCGTGTTCTGGTGTCTTGCGCAGATGAAGGAGGCCGACGAGGGAATGGAGAGCGCCGCAGACGGACACAAACAGGCCGTGAGGAAGAGAAGAGTACGGAAGGACTGAGGTCCGAGCGTCCTCACCGATTCTCCTGCGATCTCTGGCTTTTTCCTCCTCTCGCCCCTCCTGCCTGTTCCAGCGCTGCATGCCACCGGCTTCGGAGAGTCGCCAGGCTGCGCGTCCTTCCGCTGGAGCTCCTACGACCTTCCGCTGACTCCGTCTTCCTCTCTCTTACTGGTTCCTCCAGGTTCTAAGTTCTTGGTTCTGTTTTGAACACACTCGGGTTTTTCTGATGGAGTTTGGAGCTGTTCGTGTACCGCGACACGAGTGTGTTAGAGACCGGTGTTCAAGGTTCAAAATCTCCATGTTTTAGTTTTTATTAGGGTTTTTATTATACTGATTATAAGTAAGCGCACTGAATCTATTTATTGTTTAGGAAATGAAGTATTTAAAGTATTAAATTAATGTAGAATATTTGAGGAACTTGTTTTGTACTGTTCAGCAGTCGATCTGTTTATAGTGAGAGAGTTTGGCGTCTGATGATTTGTGGTCTGGCAAACTGACCATGTGCTATTTTGACATATCCAGTATATCATCGCTGATCGATTACATTTTGTATCTCCATTTATTTATTTATTTATTTATTTATTTATTTATTTTAAAGGAATTATACTTTATTTTGACCCATAGAAATTGACATCAGTATCAAATTATTATAGTCTACCGCTCGAGGGAAGCACATTTATAATCGACCCGTCTTGCTATTTTAATTCAGCGATCATTTATCCTGGTCAGGGTTGCAGTGGCTCTGGTTCCACTCAACCTGGACAAGGTGGCAATCCATCACAGGCTTTCGGTCATCATCCCCACCCCCTCAGACACAGCCCGTCATGTATGTGCAGACGCCCCACCGGCTGGCCGATAGAGCCGCAGAGATTCCAACCCGGGTTGTAATAGACGGCTGCGCCACCCGAGCTCTCCTACGTAAATAAGTAAATGATTAAATACTAAATACCCATGACTAAAACTAACACTCGCCCCGTCCACACGCGTGCAGTATCGACCGCTTCTTTTCACCTGCGCCAGGCAGGCACCGATCTCCTTCATCCCACGTCTCTGTGCAGCACCACCGATCAGCCAGTAGAGGTCATAACTGCAGCAGTTATGAGGAATCCCTACAGCATTCGCACCCTCGGACAAGCCGATCGTTGTCCGTACAGGCGTCTGGCATGCCGGTAGCACGGCCGAGATTCGAACTTCATCAAACTGTGAAAATACACGACGGTCCAGTTCAAATGCTGCAGCTGAGGTCAAAAGATGAAACCCGCTTGTAGGAGACGTGTAAATTGTAAATTCATGGTGATTTAAAGCTGGCTTGACTGCGGACACTGTCACATACGTTCAGTATGTTTTTTTTTTAGTGGATCCTGGATTATATCCGACCATCAGGACAAATTCTCTGTAAGCACAACGTGACTCTCTGTACTCTTTATTTATAGACGGTTGCTTGTGCAGATGATTTTGGAACCTGACGTGGATTAGCAGTGGTTTCAAGTGACTCTGCGCTTGGAAAATCACACAGTAAACCCATTAAAATATTATTATTACAAAAAAGAAGCCGAATAAAATGAAATGAAATGCCGGCTCTGCCACGCCACGTCTCGTATAAGCGTAAGTTCACTTTTTACTTCAGCTCTAAGCGACAGCCGCGTGTACCTGGATCGTTTTCAATCACTGGTCAGTTTTACATCCACAAACCTGAACGTAAAAGCACAACAGACCCGAGCGGCGCTGTGGAGCTGAACTATAAACACATTTCCTGTTAAACAGAACGATTTAGAGATAAATAAAATGTCTTTTTTATTCTATTTGTGCTGTTTTCTTTCTTATCTCAGTCCAGTCAGATCCAGTTTCCCACTAATATCTTCTACAGAGCTACTGCTGCAGAGCTGAGATTCCCCCTAAACCCCCTAAACCTTACAGAGTTCACTTACATTATGCTTTTATGGAAATGGGGTTTGTATAAATGAGTATATATGGCCATAACGTTACCAATGAAGCTCTATATTTTCTAAAGTTATTATTTATTATTATTATTATTATTAACTAAAGTTGGGCAGCTTGGTCTGAATGAGCATGTGCAGTTTAATCTTTTAATCTGACATGGCCCATATACACCCATCAGGCATAACATTACTCACTGTCCATTTTATCAGCTCCACTTACCATATAGAAGCACTTTGTAGTTCTACAATTACTGACTGTAGTCCATCTGTTTCTCTACATGCTTTGTTAGCTCCCTTTCACCCTGTTCTTCAATGGTCAGGACCCCCACAGAGCAGGTATTATTCAGGTGCTGGATCATTCTCAGCACTGCAGTGACACTGACATGGTGCTGGTATGAGTGGAGAGAGTTTTTAAACACCTCACTGTCACTGCTGGACTGAGAATCGTCCACCAACCAAAAACACCCAGCCGACAGCGCCCCGTGGGCAGCGTCCTGTGACCACCGATGAAGGTCTAGAAGACGCCCGACTCAAACAGCAGCAATAGATGAGCGATCGTCTCTGACTTTACATCTACAAGGTGGACCGACTAGGTAGGAGTGTCTAATAGAGTGGACGGTGAGTGGACACGGTGTTTAAAAACTCCAGCAGCGCTGCTGTGTCTGATCCACTCATACCTACCTGCTCTGTGGTGGTCCTGACCATTGAAGAACAGCATGAAAGGAGCTAACGAAGCATGCAGAGAAACATGAAAGTGCTTCTATATGGTAAGTGGAGCTGATAAAATGGACAGTGAGAGTAGAAACAAGGAGGTGGTTTTAATGTTATGGCTGATCAGTGTAAATCCCCCCCACTAACAGGTGTCGTGATGAAGAGATAATCAGTGTTATTCACTTCACCTGTCAGTGCTCAGGATGTTATACCTGCTCGGTGTAGATGCTGTATTATTTCCTTCAGGACCAGTTAGACGACCCTCACACCCAACACCAAACTCAACCTCCCTTTCTCCCTCCTATATGGCCAAAGAAGATCCTTGCATCTGATTGGCTGTCAGCTAGTCATTTAAACATTTGACTGGCTCTACTGTGGAGCTCAGTCAGCTTTATAACATACAGTTGGCCATGCTGTGTAGTTTGGAACACAGCCCAAAATTACTACGGGTATTACGTCTAACTGCTGCTAGTCTGTATCTCTCATCAACTATAACCCAGTCTGTACTGTAGTGTGATATTCTTGCTGTTGTTGTTGTTGTTTTATTGGTGTGTGTGTGTGTAGCAGCTATGCAGATCTATAAAAATACATTTCCATTGTCATTTCCTGCCAACGCTTCTGTGTAAATGAAGTGCAGAGCAAACGAAGGTCCGAGGCGTAAATGTTCTGCAGAAATCGAACAAGCCGTGGATAAAAAGCACTCCGGCAGATCGATATCACTCAGCGCGGCCTCCTCCTCTCTTTTACTGTAAGCTAGACGCTCCGTTCCATTTATTACTCGTCTCTCATCCCAGCCGCCCTTCCTTTCTTCAAGCTCAAGCCCGTGATCCCTTCTACAGTCTCCTATTAGAGACAAGCTATTATTCCAGTTCCATCCCTTCCTCTAGATTCTTTCAAAATAGCTTACAAGTGAAGCAGACTCTTACAAGAGCTGCATGCGACCTTTCGATTACTAGTCCAATACCTTAACCACTAGTCTACAACTGCCCATAAAACGTTTTTGGAAGTGAATTGCAGCTTAGAGGCTCCAGATCTGCTGGATCTGTTGGTGCTTATTGCTCAGACTTTAGCCTTCAGGGAGAACAGCCTGTGCTGGGCAGGATCCGAGGAATTTGTTTGCGGCTGTTGGTAGCTCTCTACACTATACAGACGATACGGTACACGGACAAAACACTAAGCAGAAAATGTACAAACTATAAAGTGCTGGGTAAAATTTTACACCTAGAAAAAGCAGCTTTTCGTAGGCTACATATAGTTTTATACACGCTAGCTGATTACTGACTCGCACCGAGAGCACGCAGGTATGTTTTAAGTATATTGTGCCAGGTAGCCTGGCATAGAAATTTGAAGATTAATGCCTAGCTGTGTTATTTAAAACCCCTAGACATCTAGCTAAGTGATTCCCAATTCGTTATTGGTTAGAAACCAGCACAGTGTTAGATGGAATGTTAATATAATAAACATACAAAAGATTGAATGACTTTATTGCACGTTATGCGTCTTAGTCTTCACCAATAATCAATATCAGCGTCTTTAATCATGCAAATTGCTTTGGAAGAGTGATAGAGGCACCTCATGCACTGTTATAGTTCTGTGCTGCAAAATGCATGTTAAATCTAAACAGATCCGCGGCTATAAAATAAAAAAATACACATTATTAAATGTAAAACACTGCTGTTCCAGAGCAAAGTGAGAGTCCAATGTGTACCAGAGACTCGTCAATCACTCCGCATACAAGATTAAATAAAGAATAGCAAAGAATAAAAAACTATATACACAAACTAATAGAAATAAATCCCAGGATCAGTTTTAGTGCATGTGCATGCGTGTCGCTAAACTCGAGCTTGTGCGTCCTGGCCCCTGATCCTCCGTCAGACGGAGACCGCTGTTCCGCGATTATTTCCGCTTGCTCTTGGTATCTGTGGTCTGGAACACGCTGGAGGCCGACATGAGGTTCTCTATGTACTGGCCCAGGACCTGGTTCTCCGATTTCAGCTTCAGGTTCTCCTCCTTCACGGCGTCCACTCGGGCCGAGAGATCTTGGAGAAGAGACAGGAGGAAGGTCGGATCCATTAGGGAGGCTAATGGTCTTTAAAGGGCTATTATGACCATCTTAGTCTTGGTCTGTCCACAGCATTGGGTACGTCTAAAAACTACTCTTTAATACAACAGTTCTTATATGCATTTATTCCCACTCACTGGTTTGGTGTTATTACTGCAATAACACCAGTCTGATGAGGGCTGAACACATGCTTCCTGCACCAAACTTCATATTCTTGTAAATATCACTCTGATATTCATTCCCTCCCAGAGGGAAAAGCCAATTATGCTCTCCGTGACTCCCAGCTATAAATGGACTGGCCTTGTCAGGGGTTAAACTCACAATTGCTGGACAATTAAACACGACCACCTCTAGCTACTAAATCAGGGCCCGCCCACATGGTCCGGTCATCCCGCCCTAGCAGACACGGTAGCCAGTTAGCGTCTGCCGCAGGCACTGCCAATTATGCCCGCTAGATGGCGCCCAGCTGACCGGTGGCAATGCCGAGTTTCGAACCGAGGAAGTCAGAATCTCGGCGCTGGTGTGCTAGCGGAATATAATATGATTTTTAAAATGATTAGAGAGCTATGCAGATAGAAATATTTTTATTAGGCAAAATAAAATGAATTAAATAAATAAAATAAATAATTTGAGCATCGAGTGAGTGGGTCTGTAGAGTCAGTACTGATATTCAAGGATGAAGAAAATTATTGCAAAAGTTTATAATAATAATAATTAATTCCAACAAGGGTCTTTTAAAAGCCCCTTATATATATATATATATACAGTATATATATATATTTTACAGCTTTACCTTCTAGCGTGTGCTGGAGCTCGAGCACTTGTGTAATAAGTCGTGTTTTCTCCTCCTGCTCGGCCTGATTCTCCATGTCTCCTAGTTGGAAACAAACATCAATAAAACACCAACACACTTAAAGTTTCACAGTTTTACTTAATTGACGTGGTTTTTAAATCCACTTACCGTCAATATTACAGTTCATGGTGGAGCGGTGGTCGTCTTCTGGTTTAAAGCTCACTGCTTCCTGTCCACGATCAGCTAAGATCATATAAAATATAACTCAGGATTAGGATCAATTCTGTGTTATTTTTCCTGACTGGTCATAATGGGAAAGCTGGTAATCATTAGTCCGGCACTCCAGTCGTTTATTATTATTCTTTTAAACATTGGCATGTGTGGTGCCCGTCCACAAGTGTTACTGTGAGAATGTAAAGATCAGATCAGTCTGTACTCAGAGCTTTAATATTTTTATTTTAATATAATGATACCACATGATCTAAACTGAACCTAGTTTAGTTGTTTTTATTACAGCTGTTTTACAGTCTTAAACACCACGGGTGAAACTTTGCTCTTTAATGAATTAATTATACATAAATAAATATAATTTAAACATTCTAAAATTAAAATTAACTACCCTAGAGAGAACACACCGAACCGAAACATGACATTTATGCGAATTTTAGACTATTTTCACTTCTAATTACATGAATTTGCCATATTAGAAAGAAAAGAAATACAGCACCGATTATCACTTGCAGTTTATCAGTTGCACTCTATCCAGGGTGTATTCCCATTATTTGGGAAAATATAAATTATTTTATAAGCTACACATACCACACTGATAAACTTTGTGAGTTTACAATTACTAACTGTAGCCCATTTGCTGCTCTTAATCAAAAGGAATCACCAAAAGACCCAAATGACCGGATGGTGTTCGAGTGGTGGACCATTCTTGATTCTTAGCACTGTAAGGACACTAACATGGTAAATACATGGTATTGTGTTGTTCCAGTATCAGGCATCAGGTGCAGCAGTGTTGTTGGGATTTTTAACTACTGTTTAAACTTACGGGCCTCTTTATCTGCACTATTCTCTCCCTGCCGTTGACATTGAGGTTGATCTGCAGGACCATGTTATTATTATGTGGCATTGCTGGGGTCCCTGTTACTCAGTCAGTAACTGTATACCCACAAAGATAATCTGTATGATATGTGTAGCTTACAAAATAATCTACATTTTCCAAAATAATAGGAATACACCCTGGATAGAGCTCCACCTCATAGCAGGGGAACAAACACCTAAACATTCAGTCCTGTCCTGCATATTCCTGCCTTGTGCCTAGTGTTTCTCAGTGGAACCGGACCCGCTGCGACACTGGCCAGGGGGCCACTGATAAAGCAATTGTTAAAAATAAAATAAACATTAAAATGAGTATTTTTTGAGCAGTGCATACTTAGAAGACCATAATAAACATCTAAAAGAACTCACTTTAGATGTGTTAAAAATATTAGATGTTCCTACAGTTCGAAGCTATAAACACAATCTGCAAACAAAATCCCAAATAGGCAGAAAAATCCGGAACATATAAATAAATAAAATATTACATGACATGAATGCACTTTGTTTACATTAATATTTTATATATTTTTATTTAATTATACAAATTAAAGCCGCCTAGCTGTAGGCTACATGTTCACTTTGACTGGATGTATACTAGGATGACAAAACGTGCTTCTAAACAGTTAAATAACCCGTTTAAAGAGTTAAATTACCACTTTATTATAAATAAATAATTTAAAAAGTTGGACATTCGGTTTATTTTGCGAATAAACTTTACAACCGTTGCAAATATAATGTAAACAAACTTACACCTTGGTAGTGCACACTACTTAGAAAAGTTAGAGCGGTTTGGGACGCGGCCCGTCCCCTGTGCTAACTTGCTAACCAAGCTAAGACTCGCTTATACCGAATAGGTTTTAATTCAAGACCAGACCCGGATCAACACTAAATGAATCAGGTAAAGCGTGTATCGTTCTTACCGTTTATCAGCGATTATGTGGAATAATTGAAATGCTTTAGCGAAATTGCTGCAAGTAAATAAACAGCCCGCAAAGCGGATAGCAGCGGCGATGACGCTATGATCACAGTGAGGGTCCGAGTGGGTTCAGTCAGTGTAATGATGAGTGAAACCGCTAGAGGGAGACAGCGTGTTACAATAGCTCAGGGAGCGCTATTGTTTACATAGAGCAGCTAAAAATAGTAATAAAAACTTAGTCAAATCTATTTATTTACATTCAGATTGATAGTAACATGACATTGTGTCGACTTCTTGTCACTAATAAAGAAAACTGGTAGTTTTAAGTCTTATTTGTTGCTGCTAACATAACCAACCAACCATTGACGTTCTTCCAACCGTGTTATTGACGTGGTTGCACTTCAGCTTTATGTCCACAAAGTTTAAAACTTACAAGAGCTTTTTGGTTTTTAATTGGTATTTGGCTGCTTATTTTAAGACTTCTAAATTTCAGTTGAGAGAACAGATCTTAAAAAGCTTAGAAATGAGTAAAAACAAACACTAATCTGAATGGTTTGCGAAGGTTCACTCCTAATAGTGCATAAACCTCAAATTATTTGTACTAGCAAACCTCTGTAGCCGAAATACTTTTATTTTCAATGTGTTTTCCTCCCCAGCCTAGTTGTATTGAATTACCCGATCATATTTCACCTCCTGCAGACCTCCACTCCTGACCAAGGAGGGTTGTAGGGTCCTGATACGTCCCGCGCTTTGTTCCGTATTTTTATCAGTGGGAGAGAAATGCAGCAGATTAGACTGAGACAGGGCGACAGGTATGAAACAGAAGGAAACTGCTGCTACCGTGGGAATTAGACAGTGTTTGGTTATTATTTTAAGTAGTGTTCACTTTTAGTCTTAGTAACGCCATGTGTGCGCAGGCATATCAGCGTAATAACCTGTTTATTACTCTGCTGTTTGAGTAGCGCAGTGGGCAGAGCGCATCGCTTATATTTTTCCACCCTAGGTTTGAATCCGTCCCCTCCCCTCCCAGATTTTCTCACTGCCCCCCTAAGCATCGCAGTCCAGAACTTCAAGTGTGAAGATGGATTATGTAAAAATGTTGTTTGCACTATTGAGAAAATGTTTTACATGATGTTCTTTATGTTGTTTTACCTAAATTATGGTTCTGATTTATTATTATAAAGAATGAAAATAATAAATGTTAAACAGCCTAAATAAAACATTTTGATAATGTTCCTATGACGGTGTAAGACCCGTTATATTTTTTATAGGTGCAACCCTAACCGCCTACCCCCCGCTCTCGCTCAGGTAAACACCCGCCATCCCACCCCCCACCCTATGCCTTACGCCAACCCGCCAGCCCATGGTGTTCCTTATTTCCAGTTCTGAAAGTTGGCAACCCTAGTTGTAACTAACACATGATCACTTCTTTTCACCTGCACCAAGCAGGTTCATTTGGAGATCCATATCGTGCACAGACAGTCACGCACCGATCTCCAATATCCCCTGTCTCTGTGCAGAGGTTGTAATAGCAGCATTTATGAGGACTCCTCCGACATTCCCACCCTCGACCAAGCCGTTCATTGTCTGTGTAGGCATCCGGTCTGTCGGTAGCAGAACTGACTTTTAAACTAACAAGTTAAAGATGTCGGCTCTGGTGGACTAGTTTTACTGCTGTGCCACCCAAGTGCCCACAAAATACAAAATTTAAAGGTGGAATCTAAGACGAATGCAGGAAAATAAAAGAAATTGCTATTTAAAATATTTACAATTATGACTTTTAGCAGTGATTACAGTTCAAGCAATTGGGGATTAAGGGACTTGCTCAGTTACCCAACATTGGCGTGGTGGTTGTAGTGATTCACCCAGTAACCTTTTGATTACCAGTCCAGTGCCTTAACCACTAACTATGCCTACATTTCCATACGGGGAACGAACTCATCACTGTGGCATTATTAGCACAACAGATTGGACAAAATCAAAGCTTAAACTCACCCGTGAGAAGTATCAGATCCTAAAAATATAAAAATCACACTTGCAGTCTGTATAAATGAAGTAAAGGCTTTTAGTGTGTGGAGAAATGAAAGAAGTGCAACTGTGCAAAAGCATGGACAACCTCAAGTCCATCTCCAAAGAACGTAATGTTCTCGTGTCCCAGCCCATGGCACTGAATCTGACCCTGGAAATGTCATCTGAATTAAATGGGGCAATACGTAAAGGACTTGTTGTGTACAGATGAGACAAAAGTAGAACTTTTCGGTAAAGCACGTCATTGTACAATTTACAGAAACTGAAATGATGCCTTTAAAGAAAAGAACAAGGTCCCTATGGTGCAACATGGTGGAGGTTCAATGATGTTTTGGGGTTGCTTTGCTGCTACTTGCACTGGATGCCTTGGAGAAAACTCAGTTTTCTCAGAAGGCACCTTTAAAATCTGTGAGACCTGGAGCATTTGGCAAATGAAGAGTGGTTCGAAATTCCAGTAAAGAGGTGTAAGGAAGTCATTCATGGTGACAAGAAGAGATTATAAATTGATACCAAATGTTGATAGTATCATTTTTAGTTCATTTCTGGGGTTCTGTGTAGGATAGGATCAGATTTGACTTCCAATGCAAACAAAAGAAATAAACACGTCAATACCAAAGCATTAGGAACTGCAAACATTTTCTGGAAGATGCACAGCCGTGTCAATATTTTCCCCCTACGACTGTAAGTGACCCACATGTTCACCTAATGTGATTGTTTGTTGGCTTTTAATGTGATTTCCTTCTTACTGTGACTACGTACCGCACAGGATGTAGATCAGCTGATCATGTCTGTGTGGTATAGAAGCTCCTACCTGATTCATCAGCCAGTGAGATGTTGGTAAACGTTTCGTCCTCTTCATCGACGCCTCCTTCCATTTTTTGGCAGGTGTTGCACCCAGATCCAGCAAAAATCAAGCACCCGATTAACCTCACGCCGTCTTGCTCTCTCTCTACGCCGTGCTCTCTTCGACTCGACACACATGCATGCACACTGTCAGGACACACCTACACCTACAGCCGCCGTGCCGCGCCCTTTCAATTATTCAGCGCCTCCACGGTAACAGGCCGGACCTGCGCGGTGGCTCAGGTGACTTTGCCCTGCGGCAAAGCACGCTCAGAGAAGGGATGAGTTCAAAGGTCACTCATCCCTCTTTACAAGCCGGAGCAGGACTTAACATCGAGCCACTGCAACTAAAGTCAACAAGCTGAGGAGTAGAGCAGCCGGAGGTGTTTTCATTTCGTAAACACAATGACATGCATCATTCCATTTAATCACAATCGGCTTTTGGATGAATCTGGACGCAGACGGGAGACCCAGGAGGACCCTGCTGCTGACCAAGAGCCTACCTGAGGAAACTAAAAACCCTCTGGGAAAACATCCTCTGGACAGAAGAGACCAAATTAGAGCTTTTTGGTAAAGCTTCATTCATCATTGTACCATTTACCTTCAAATAAATATACACAGTGCAATGTAGAGCCCGGTGTCAGAAAGCTAGTTCTGCGTCAAAGCTCAGGGGTCCAACAGAGTTCCAATCATACACCTGTGAAGAGATCTTAAAATATGCATCATTTTATTTAATCACAATCAGCTTTTGGGCGCATCTAAGTGTTAGTGTTTGTATTAGGCAGCAAGTGAACATTTTATCCTCAGGGTTGAAGTTAGAAACAGGAAAAATGGGCGAGCGTGACGATCTGAGGGCCAAATTGTGACGGCTAGACGACTGGGTCAGAGCATCTCCAAAACTGCAGCTCTTGTGGGGTGTGTCCCGGTCTGCAGTGGTCAGTACCTATCAAAATTGCTCCAAGGATGGAACAGTGGTAAACCAGCGACAGGGTCATGGGCGGCCAAGGTTCACTGATGCATGTGGGGGTCAAGTCAGATCCATGGAGGCCCCAAAGGATCTGCTGCTGACATCTTGGTGCCAGATAACACAGCACACCTTCAGGGGTCTAGTGGAGTCCAGGCCTCGACGGGTCAGGGCTGTTTTGGCAGCAAAAGGGGGACCAACACAATATTAGGAAGGAGGTCATAATGTTATGCTTGATCGGTGTAAGCCTGGTGTAAAAGAAATCCACCGGCCTGCATAAAGCCCCGACGTCAACACCACTAAACACCACTAAACACCGCTGATCTTCTTGTCCCAGTCAGCTCCTGACCTTACAGATGCTCTTTTTGATAGGCAAATCATAAAAGACACAATCCAAATCTTGTGGATAGGCCTCTCAGAGGAGTGGACGCTGTTATAGCCACAAATGATAATGAATGTAAGTCAGCAGTGCTGAAACAAAGTGGCAAACAATCCAATAAAAATCAGGACATCATTAATTTAATTATTTTTCCCTCACTGCTATAACAGCCCTAATTAGTTATGATGCAGCAATTCGCCATCAGACGTCACATAATTAATTAAACCGTCCAGCCGTGCAATTTAAAAAGTGTCATGTGATCTTAAAATACCATATAGAAGCACTTTGTAGTTCTACAATTACTGACTGTAGTCCATCTGTTTCTCTACATGCTTTGTTAGGACCCCCACAGGACCCCCACAGAGCAGGTATTATTTAGGTGGTGGATCATTCTCAGCACTGCAGTGACACTGACATGGTGGTGGTGTGTTAGTGTGTGTTGTGCTGGTATGAGTGGATCAGACACAGCAGCACTGCTGGAGTTTTTAAACACCTTACTGTCACTGCTGGACTGAGAATAGTCCACCAACCAAAAATATCCAGCCAACAGTGCCCCGTGGGCAGTGTCCTGTGACCACTGATGAAGGTCTAGAAGATGACCGACTCAAACAGCAGCAATAGATGAGCGATCGCCTCTGACTTTACATCTACAAGGTGGACCGACTAGGTAGGAGTGTCTAATAGAGTGGACAGTGAGTGGACACGGTATTTAAAACCTCATAAAATACCAGTCAGTGTCACTGCAGTGCTGAGAACGATCCACCACCTTAATAATACCTGCTCTGTGGGGGTCCTGACCATTGAAGAAGAGGGTGAAAGGTGGCTAACAAAGCATGCAGAGATACAGATGGACTACAGTCAGTAATTGTAGAACTACAAAGTGCTTCTATATGGTAAGTGGAGCTGATAAAATGGACAGTGAGTGGTTTTAATGTTACCGTGTATTTAATAAAGCACCATCATAAATAGGTCTGTATCAATGTTCTGGAAAAATACCAGTCAGGATCAGTCTGGATGCTCCACCACAGAGTGAAGTACGGTGGTGGCAGCATTGGGTTGTAGGGGTGTATCGTTTTGGTTTAGGAGTTCATGAATTAAACCTCACGCAGCAGTGATACTGAGCCATACAGGACAGAAAGATCCGGCTTTTATGAGTTTGATCCTCAACAAGCCTCACAGGACTGTTTTTTATGGACTGCTGGTAACACAATGGCTAAATGGATTTGCATGCACGTGCGCAAAAACGAACACGCATGCAGCCATGCAGGTCCGGTTAATGAGCTCGCAAATGAATGTTAATGATGCTGATAGACCGAACAAATGAGATTAATGACACACACACTGCATTCCTAAACACAGTGATGGAAATAAAACAAGGACGACGAGGGTATATAATCTACACCAGTGCTTCTCAACCACTTGTGATGTCATAACTCTGTTTTAAACTACCTATAGACTACTTTGGGTCTTGGAGAACTCACACATATTTGATTTGCTCCCACAGAAGTGCAAAGGTCAGTGAGCAGCGACTATGAAAGATTCCGATTCAGTTTTTGATGCAGATCACGATGTAAGAATAATATCATAATTGGTGTCAAGGGGGTCCCAGAACCTTTTTTGCAAACACAAGGGGCCTAAGGGGTAAAAAAGTCAAACAGACACACGCTACTACAGTGTCAGCTCACACAGTCCGTCATCAGGTGAATGAAAAGGACGCAGGAGACAGGAGACCAAGGAGGACCTGCTTCTGATCAACAGACATACATTCTGGAGTTAATTAGAGCCTACCTCTATTCTTATAATCAATATACTGTATACAGATATGTAAGTATAAATATAGATATAAAATTATCGTTATAGTTATAAATATATACAATATATTGGTTATGGGTATATGTATGAACAATATGACCAATAATATATATTGTTATATACACCGATCAGCCATAACATTAAAACCGCCTCCTCGTTTCTACACTCACTGTCCATTTTATCAGCTCCACTTACCATATAGAAGCACTTTGTAGTTCTACAATTACTGACTGTAGTGCATCTGTTTCTCTACATGCTTTGTTACCCCCGTCAATGGTCAGGACCCCCACAGGACCCCCACAGAGCAGGTATTATTTAGGTGGTGGATGATTCTCAGCACTGCAGTCACACTGACATGGTGGTGGTGTGTTAGTGTGTGTTGTGCTGGTATGAGTGGATCAAACACAGCAGCACTGCTGGAGTTTTTAAATACCGTGTCCACGCACTGTCCACTCTACTAGATACTCCTACTTAGTTAGGCCACCTTGTAGATGTAAAGTCAGAGACGATCGCTCATCTATTGCTGCTGTTTGAGTCGCTCATCTTCTAGACCTTCATCAGTGGTCACAGGACGCTGCCCACGGGGCGCTGTCGGCTGGATATTTTTGGTTGGTGGACTATTCTCAGTAATTGTAGAATGGACTACAGTCAGTAATTGTGGAACTACAAAGAGCTAGGTTAGAACCAATATATACAAATAGGTATGAATACAAGAATTAAAATATCAAAGAGGAAAATCTTTCTGGCAGAACATCCTCTGAACAGATGAGACCCAATTAGAGCTTTTTGGTAAAGCTTCATTCACCCTTGTACCATTTACCTTCAAATAAAAATACACATCACCTATACATAGTGTCAGAAATCTGGTTCTGCATCTGAGGTCATTTGGAGAAGTGCAGGGATGCCAATATATTTGGGAACCAATACTGTATATAATAAATTCTCAGTTTGCTTCAGTTTAAAGATTTCAGCTTTTATAAAATTAATTTAAAATTAGTTTAAAGTCATTTACAAGTTTATTTTGTTATGCATTTGTCATGCCTGTAAGAGTTTCAGTCATTTTTGCAAATTTAACAATGTGGCTCCACCTAGTGGATATATATACATATAGATATATTTATATATTATTTTAACTACATTTATTGTAAGATTTGAACAGTATTAAGTACTAAATGATACGCAGTATTGGACTATTAAATTAAGCAATGTGACATTAAACCCTGTAATTACATTAAATCCAACTAAAATAAGACCCACTGCTAAACTAAACCCTGTGCATAATTACACCCAGTGTCGAACTAGATCCATTAATTAATTACAAACCCCCAGTTCCAGAATAATTAAAACATTTTGTAAAATGCAGTAAAACCGTAGTCATTCATTTGTTTATTTTCTCAAACCTTTATTTAACAGACAAACTTACAAAGAAACGACAGATTATTATTTGTATCTTGAAAATAAATTTTGAATTTGATTCCTGCAACACACTCAAAAAAAGAAGGAAGGAAGGAATTTGCAAGCAATGATGGGTCTTCACTTTCTGTCAAATTTTATGGAAAAAACTGTCAATCAATTCAATGAACTCAAGGTTGCAAATAATAATAATAATAATAATAATAATAACAATAAAAATAACAATAATAATAATGTACAGTACAGTAGCATGACCTCCTCGGACTGAGATCTTTCAAAGCTCTCTGAATCTTTTCACAATATAATGTATTGTAGATGGCAAAATAAATCTTTACAATGATAAATGTTCTTTTTGAAGCCATGACCCATTTTTGCTTGCAGAGACTGATCCCCTTTTATACCCAATTATGATACAGGTGATGCTTATGATTAAAAAAAATCCACTAACCCTACAGGTTTATAACTTGGCATGTCTAACTTTTTATGTAAGTGCAAAAATTACTATATTATTTAATAAAATACTAGTTTATTTATTACACTTTAGACTGTGCACGGAGTTAGATTTTGTGTTATTATTATTATTATTATTATTATTATTATTACAACATTTTTTCACTATAGAGTTTCTGTAATTTTGCAGATGTTTGTAATAAACTCACTTCACCACTCCACTGTATGAGCCAAACCACGGTCTCTAATTTGCCAGGAATTGTTGGTGCATCCAGAAGCAGTTTTTAGTGCCACTAGATGCATCGCTGCATCTGTCAAACTCTAGAGACTTAAGTGTTTATAGGGCGTAATCACAAGATTGTCCTTCCCCAATCTATCTATCTATCTATCTATCTATCTATCTATCTATCTATCTATCTATCTATCTATCTATCTATCTATCTATCCATCAATCTAGCCACCCACCCACCCATCCATCCATCCATCCATCCACCCACCCACCCATCCATCCATCCATTTATCTACCTATCCATCCATCCATCCATCCATCTATTTATCCATCCATCCATCCATTCATCTAATCCATCCACCCACCCACCCACCTACCCACCCACCCATCCACCCACCCATCCATCCACCCAACCCACCCACCCATCCACCCATCCATCCATCCATCTATTTATCAACCTACCTATCCATCCATCCATCCATCCATCCATCCATCCATCTATCTATCTATCTATCTATCTACCCATGAGGAGAAACTAAAGGTGTGAGTTAAGAGGAAACCAGACAGTGATTTGGTGAGTGTTTCCACTGGAGGACAGTAAAATAGTAAAATAAAAACAAGTCAGTAAAAACAGAAAATGTGTAAATTACACTGCGAGAAAAAAGGCAAAACAAAAAAAAATCTATAAGTTTTACTGCTGTAAGTCATTGTAAGTTAGCAGAAGCCTGTGGTTTATAACGGCTCTCCTGCTGACTGTAAAAAGCCTCGGTTTATGTCAGTTTGTTGAAGGCAGCTGCCATCACCAAGCTAAGCTGGTCTGTCTGCTATTAGCTTCACTTTCAGTGAAAATGATGGCCGGGTTTTATTTACTCCATCACAGACTCTTAAGAGATGTAATTTATTCCTTCCTGTGAGCTTCTGAAGGTGTTTAGTTTGTGTCATGTCCATAAGATGGCACTAAATGCTCCTTTATCTGCAGTAAGAGTTCGGTAGTAGCATTAGCTCACATGAGCCGCATACCACACTGTGTACCTGTTTTAATGGCTTAGAGGTAATTCTAGCTGAACAATAATATTGTATTAGTGTTTTATAATAGTGATTTTACACAGACAGATAAGTCACACTGCCACCCACTACATGAGTTTTAATGTACTAATATTACTAGACTTGTACCCCAGGCACACTGGAAAGCGTCCAAATAATCTACTTTATGAGCTCCAGGTCTTATCCAAAGCGACTTTCAGTTGTGACAGTATACAATCTAAGCAACTGAGGGTTAAGGGCCTTGCTCAAGGGCCCAACAGTAGCAACCTAGCAGTGGTGGGGCTTGAACTGGCAACCTTTTGATTACTGGACCAGTGCCTTAACCACTAGGCTACAACTGCCCTACAATTATGACTGAATTCAGTTGAAGCAGTTTAAGGTTAAATGGGCAAGGCATGAACCTGCTTGAACCAGCAACCTTCTGATTAAGGTACTAGTCCAGTACATTAACAATTGAGCTACCGCTGTCCTATGGTAGCTCAGTGGTTACCCTAGGGTAGAATCCTCTCTACTGAGGCAGCTGCCCAGGGAGGTAGTAGGCAGCAAGGCAGCTCACTAGGTTTTCAGACAGACTAAATAAGTGTAGAGCGATGATATCTGTCTGTCTGTCTGTCTGTCTGTCTGTCTGTCTATCTATCTATCTATCTATCTATCTATCTATCTATCTATCTATCTATCTATCTATCTATCTATCTATCTATCTATCTATCTATCTGTGTGCCTGTCTATCTGTCTGTCTGTCTGTCCATCTGTCTGTCTATCTGTCTGTCTGTCTGTCTATCTATCTTCCATCTGTCTGTCTGTCTGTGTGTCTCTGTCTATCTATCTATCATCTGTCTGTTTATCTGTCTGTCTGTCTGTCTGTCTGTCTATCTATGTGTGTGTCTGCTTGTCTGTCTGTCTATCTATCTGTCTGTCTGTCCGTCCATCCATCCATCCATAACAAGTGTAGAGAGATGATGGAGAAGTGTTTCGGGGGAAACAAATAAAGAACCAGGTAAGGGTTGAGAAGTTGAGGATTTGGAGATGGAAAGGAGGACGCTAATCAGGGTGGTGAGAAAAAGTGGGTATGAGGAACAGGGCAAGGTCGCAAGTGTACAAGGAGAATTCGGAGCAGAAGGTCGGGAAACGTCTGGGAAAATGTGTGGATGATAATGAGGAGGAAGAGAGCCTGTAAATGACGGGGAGAAGAGAGCACATCTGTGAACGATGAGGAGGAGTTAGCATGTCTGTGGGTAATGATGAGAGAGCTATAAATGGAGGGGGTGAATCTCGGGATAATGACGTACAAGGAAGCTTGTCTCCCGACAGTAGAAATGTAAGAGCGTGTCTGAGGATGAGCAATAAGTGACTGTAACCAGTCGGTTCTGGGAGTGGTGTTGAGTTTTAAAGACGTTGAGTTTCGAGGTATTTTTCCCCCCATAAGGATGTTTGTGAAACCTGTTAATGCGTCCATGGTCCCGTGGAGCTGCAGATATTTTAGTCTCATGTAAAATAATGAGGTTGTTTTTGACACTTAAACACTGAAAATAACACTGAAATATAAATATAATATATAAACACACTGAAATACAATTACAAACAGTTAAACATCAATAAAAATACAATAAAAGCTGCACTTTAGTTTTACTTCTTTATTGTTTCCTGACGCTTCTTAATGGTGGAGATGCTCGATGTCGGAATACCGTATTATACCGTTCAGCACCGGCTCATTCACATAAGAAGTGACAAAACCGCTTTTGCGCCGCTAAAGTGTGACGTGAACAAAACTTAGCGTGACTTATTGTAGTAAAACAGCGAGTGAGGAATGTGATTAGTGGAGGAACTTATGAGCAGTAATAATGAAGAGAAGTTTAGTGCTCCTGTCTCCTTCTTTTACTACATTAAACCACGTTAAGCTTTATTTTCAACCAGAAGCGTTTTAGACTCTGGGAGAAGCTGAAGTTTAAAAGTGAAATGTAGAACTCAGCTAGAGCCCACAATCTGAATTGTCTGGACATAATTTGGGAAAACACACATCTGGTTCCATAAGGGAGGTAAGTGGTTCCAGGGGAATCTTTCGGACAGCTACCATCTCCACAGAACTGTACAAACAGGCCCTTACTCTCCAAAGACTCTCCAAAGATTCTCTGGTCCTAAAAGGTGAACATCAAGTACTATGGTACTTTCACTCAAGGAGGATGGAGGTTTCTGCTGAGTTTTTCCTGCCTCTGTCGCCCTCAGCTGTTCGACAGGGAGTTTAGGTCTGTCGGTCCTGAATTCTGTAAGGATGCTTCAAGACAATGTCTATACATTTGCCTTGCCTTGACTATGTCTGGTGAAAAAGAGGCACTACATGAGACCTGGATAATATTATCCCTACAGTGAAACGTGGTGGTGGTAGCATCATGCCATGTGAAGCTTCTCGGCAGCAGACTAAGTCAAGATCTCACCTTTTAACAAGGCAGTGACCTGAAGCATACAGCCAAAACAACTGGCTTTAAGGAAAATGTAGATGCTCCCTCGTTATTCAGTCAGATCATCACTCAGAATTAAGGCGCCTCAGTAGCAGCATTTTAAGGGAGATAAGTATTTAGACACGCCCTCTTCTCGGGAGTGTAGGATGATGGGAAATGTGTCTGTGTAGAGAGAGAGCTAGGGTTTCACACAGACCCACATTACTAACTGACACAATCCTCACCCACAGGGTGCAACCTGGTCCTAAATTCTTCTGCACATGCACCTGAGACACACTCAGTCTGACCACTAATGGCTCTGTGGAAATGATCAGGTAATTATAGCCATGACATCATGGTGCAGTGTTATGATGTCGAAACAAACCCCAGCCTGTCTGAGCACGGGGCAGCAGACCGACCCAGGCTTCAGCTCCGCGCTCGCTAAGCACTTGATTATTGTTTGTCAGATTTGCCGGGTTGTGCTGAGTCATGTGGAGTGTTGAGGAGTGGTGAAACGTCCTTTTGTTTTTATGCTTCTGGAATCTGGGACACAGCAGCTCTGCTGTTTTATCCAGGCTCATATATTCCTCCATAACATTAAAACCACCTCCTTGTTTCTACATTTTATCAGCTCCACTTACCATATAGAAGCACTTTGCAGTTCTACAATTACTGACTGTAGTCTATCTGTTTCTCTGCATACTTTGTTACCCCCTTTCACCCTGTTCTTCAATGGTCAGGACCCCCACAGAGCAGGTATTATTTAGGTGGTGGATCATTCTCAGCACTGCAGTGACACTGACATGGTGGTGGTGTGTTAGTGTGTGTTGTGCTGGTATGAGTGGATCAGACACAGCAGCGCTGCTGGAGTTTTTAAATACCGTGTCCACTCACTGTCCACTCTATTAGACACTCCTACCTAGTTGGTCCACCTTGTACTGTAGATGTAAAGTCAGAGACGATCGCTCATCTATTGCTGCTGTTTGAGTCGGTCATCTTCTAGACCTTCATCAGTGGTCACAGGACGCTGCCCACGGGGCGCTGTTGGCTGGATATTTTTGGTTGGTGGACGATTCTTAGTCCAGCAGTGACAGTGAGGTGTTTAAAAACTCCATCAGCGCTGCTGTGTCAACACACACTAACACACCACCACCATGTCGTGACACTGATGACATATAGTACTGTGACTGTGACAGTATACAGTCTAAGCAATTAAGGCTTAAGGGCCTTGCTCAAGGGCCCAACAGCGGCAACCTGGCAGTGGTGGGGCTTGAACCAGCGACCTTTTGATTACCAGTCCAGTACCATAACTGGACTAGCCAAACGTTGTCCAGGTAGCAGAACTGAGATTCAAACTCACAAGTTCAAGACGTCAGCTCTGGTGTGCTAGCGTGTTTTACCTCTGTTCCACCTGAGGACTGAAATGTCTTACCCCAATCCTCCTTGCTGTCACAGTATCATAACAACTTTAAACCGTTAGAGCTTTAAACCTTTATCAGACAATAAAAATCATTATAATTTTGAATAAAGTTGCAGAAATGTTTGGGTGCATTTTCAACAACTACCCCTTGGTAAAACAGGGCAATTTTAAAGATTTACAATTTAAGATTTATTATAAAGCTGTATGAGGGATGGTGAGTATATTTGTTTGTGTATGAGGACAGGACTGGAGGGTGTGTCATGGTAGAAATATGTCACCGTGATGCCATGACAAATGTGATAAGGAACTCTGGATCACCACAGTGACGACAGTTCCTTCCTGTACTGTTGCCACAGCAATCCCTCCCACTTCCTGGTGCCTGGTGTTCCATCCACACATTAACCAAACACTAAAAGGTCCTATAGTCTGATGGATCTTTATACTAAACTTCAACACAAACCGACTCCAAAAACTAGTGAATAAAAAAATTGGGATGGACACTCAACTGACAGGACAGTTCAGGATCAGTTCAAGTTTAATCTCAAACACAGTCATGGACAATTTAGTATCTCCAGTTTACCTCACTTGCACATCTTTGGACTGTTGGAGGAAACCCACACAGAGCACAGAAACTACTCGGACCGCTGTACCCGGGGATCGAACCCAGGACCTTCTTGCTGTGAGGCGACAGTGCTACCCACCGAACCACTCGAATTCTCACTTCCTTCGCTTGCCTTTGCTCCTACCTTCTTCTTTATCCCATCATTTACAGATTCACTATTTTCCTTGTCGTCTCTCCTTAATCAACAGCCTTATACAGCGGTACCTTGTAACTCAACGTCCCCTAAACTTAAAATCTTTGAAACTCGACGCCCTTTGTGGAGAAATTTGTACCTTAAACTCCTTAAGCTTTGTTCAGTAAAACCTGATCAGCGTGTGAATCTGATCTGAATCTGCATCAGTGTGGAATAAGCGTCAGATCCAGGGTTACAGCTCCACATGTATCTGTGTTTATCTGGATTTTCCTCCCTGTTTCACTTTTAAACTTGTGTTACAGCTCCAGCTTCTGAGAAATGGTGAGAATCAGAATCAGCTTCTCCCAGAGTCTAAAACGCTTCTGGTTGAAAATAAAGCTTAACGTGGTTTAATGTAGTAAAAGAAGGAGACAGGAGCACTAAACTTCTCTTCATTATTACTGCTCATAAGTTCCTCCACTAATCACATTCCTCACTCGCTGTTTTACTACAGTAAGTCACGCTAAGTTTTGTTCATGTCACACTTCATAGGAAATAACAGGTTCTCATGTGAATGCGCCGGTGCTAAACGGTATAATACGGTATTCCAACATCGAGCATCTCCACCATTAAGAAGCGTCAGGAAACAATAAAGAAGTAAAACTAAAGTGCAGCTTTTATTGTATTGTTATTGATGTGTAACTGTTAGTAATTGTATTTCAGTGTGTTTATATTATATTTGTGTTATTTTCAGTGTTTAAGTGTCAAAAACAACCTCATTATTTGACATGAGACTAAAATATCTGCAGCTCCACGGGACCATGGACGCATTAACAGGTTCCCCAAACATCCTTATGGGGAAAAATACCTCGAAACTCAACGTCTTTAAAAGTGAACCAACTGACGTCCAGTTTCAAGGTACTGCTGTATATGTTTGACTTAACTCTTCTTATTGTCCTATAGTTCGGTCTCGCGCATGGAGAGTCACACACTGATCTCCACACTGGAACCCAATTATCAACACAGAGCAGAGAGCGCTGAAGATCAGGACTACTTTGTAGGTAAGAGTTCCCGTCTCCGTTTAGACCTGGAAGTGGTTTAGCGAGTGAAGCACCACGTTAATGACATTTGCTTGAAACAGAGAAATAATTAGAGCTGCTCTGTGCATCTCATTATCTGTTAATTAGTGTAATTACTGCAACCTTGCCTGAGTCTTTTTGTCATGATCAAACAAAGATCGGCTAATCCGTTCATTCAGGAAAAATTTGATTAGTGTGTGTGTGTGTGAGTGTTTACTACTGGAAACAAAACCTCTCCACAAACTAACACACACACGCCATCGGTGGGTAGCACTGTCGCCTCACAGAAAGGTTCGATTCCCAGGTGGAACGGTCCGGGTCCTTACTGGTTGGGTTTCCCTGAGCCTGATACCTGGTTGATGCACCTTTGGAAGCAGTTACAGCTTCAAGGCATCTTGAGAAAGAAGCTCTGAGCTTGGCACGCTCCGTCAGGTTGGATGAGGAGTGTCAGTACGCAGCCATTTTCAGCTCCTTCCTCAGATGTTGAATTGGATTCAGGTCTGAGCTCTGGCTGGGCCGAAGCCACGCCTTTGTTCTCTTGGCTGTGTGTTGGAAGATGAACCTTCACGCCAGTCTGAGGTCCAGAGCGCTCTGGAGCTTGGTGTACTGAGCTGCATTCATCTTTCCCTCCATCAGAACTAGTCGCTCCGGTCCAGCTGCTGAAAAACATCCCCACATCATGATGCTGCCACCACCATGCTTCACTGTAGGGATGGTATTAGCCAAGTGATGAGCGGTGCCTGGTTTCCTCCAGACGTGACGCTTGTTTCTCATGGTTTGATAGTCCTTCAGACGGGCTGTCGTGCCTTTTACTGAGGCTTCCGCCTGGTCACTCTACCATAAAGGTGTGATCTGTGGAGTTGCTGCCTGGATGGTTGATCTTCTGATAGGTTCTCCACAAGGATACTCTGGAGCTCTGTCAGAGTGACCTTTAGGTTCCTGCTCACCTCTCCTGCCAAGGCACGTCTTCCCTGATCGCTCAGGTCTGGTAGAGTCCTGGTGGTTCCAAACTTCTTCCATTTCTGAATGATGGAGGACACTGAACCCTTCTCCAGATCTGTGCCTCGACACAATCCTGTTTCTGAGGTCTGCAGATGATTCATTTGACCCCATGGTTTGGAGTTTGCTCTGATATGCACTGAAAAACAAAAAAAAAAGTGTTTCTATTTTTGTTTTCTATTATGCAAACAGGAAGCCGTGCATCAGTTCCCCGGGTCCGAGCTCATCTCAGATGGACCGAAAGACGGTGCAAATGTGTTCTGTGGTCAGACGGGTCAATGTTTCAGCTTGTTTACGGGAAAAGAGGGTGTCGAGTTCTCCACGCCAAAGAGGCTCTTAGAAGCAAACGGTTCAAATGGGAATCTGTCATGTGACGGGGGAGCATCAGTGACTTACATATGTAAGTATGTACAGGGTGCTTAACTGGCCTGCCTGCAGCCCTGATCTGTCTCCTGTTAATAATGTTAATAATGTCAGGCGCATCATGAAGAGGAGAATCAGACGACGGTGAGCAGAACCGAGATAAATTCCACTCGCAAACCTGCAACCATTAGTGTCCTCAGTTCCACACACATTGAAAAGTCTCATGAATTGGAACGCTGGAGGAACACGGGGGGAACACGCCCCTGTCCTGACTTTTTTTGGAACCTGATTTTGTGTACAGGGTTCGGTCTCGGACAACATCGTGTTTTAGGTATGAAATCAACGCGAGGTGTGTTGACGTGGGATGATCCGGTAATTAGGAGGCATGGAAAGCCATGTAGTCATGAGTGTGCAGAAATGTTACCGCATGTGTGTGTGTTAGGTGTGTGTGTTAGGTGTGTGTGTTAGGTGTGTGTGTGTGTGTGTGTGTGTGTGTGTGTTATATGTGTGAGAAGGCAGAGATGGCGTCACGTACACCTACCTGTACACGGCGTGTGCTCAGTAAATGTGCACAGTACTGTCATCACTTTGCATCATTCACCTTATATTCAATACCAGCTCATGCCAACACACACACACACACACACACACACACACACACACACACACACCTTAAGGGAGCACAGAATATTACCTTCCAGTGTTTGACTGAGGGCATTATGGTGGCACCAAAGATGGCAAAGTGGATGCCCCACAGGTTTGTAACTTCCTGCTTTTCACTTGTAGGTAAATCATCCATTCATTGTCTGCTTTACCATCACTTTATCCTGGTCAGGGTCACAGTGGGCACGTTTCACTGGGCGAAAGGTAGGAGACACCCCGGACAGGTCGCCAGTCCATCACAGGATGCACACACACACATACCTAGGAGGAATGTTAGTATCTCCAGTTAACCTGATTGCACGTCTTTGGACTGTGAAGGAAACTGGAGCACCCGGAGGAAACCCACACAGACACAAGAAGAACATGCGAACTCCAAACAGAAAGGACCTGGATCGCCCCACTTGGGAATCGAACCTTCTTGCTGTGAGGTGACAGTGCTTCCCACATAGCCACCGTGCCACCTGTAGGTAAATCAAGAACTGTTAACTGTGTGAGTGTGTTGACCTGTGATGGACTAGATCCATGCCCAGTGTGTTTCTTCCCTATGCCCGTTGTTGGGTGGCACCAGACACATAATGAGCCGACAATGCGACTGATGAAACAAAGTAAACAGAAGGACTTTGATCAATTTTGGTAAAGATCTGGGGATCCAGGGTTCGAAGTTCAGTGGTGCTATCAGCCAGCCGGGCGTCTGTGAGGTGCGCTTGTCAGTGCGCTCTCAGTGCAGGTCAAGAGTTCAATATTTGGTGCCCAGGTGGTGCAGCGGGATATTCCACTAGCACACCAGTGTCGAGATTCTGAACTCCTCGGTTTAAAACTCTGCATTGCCACCAGTCGGCTGGGCGCCATCTAGCGGGCATAATTGCCAGTACCTGGCACTACCGTGTCTGCTAGGGCGGGATGACTGGACTATGAGGGTGGGGTCTTCAAACATTGTGCAAGGACCCTGATTAGCAGATAGACTGCACGGGTGAAAAAAAAGGGGTCCACTAAGGATGGAAGAGGCGTGAGCAGAATTTTTACCCTCCTAGAATGCAGTCAGGAATCCACCAGCGGTGGAGGACAGATTGACAACGATAAATCTGGAGAAACTGCAGAAATAAATGTGTTCTTCAAAACAAGTCCAAATTTATATCCCATGTGGTTCTACAGACAGATATTATTGCAGCTGGCACAGCGGGTGGAACTCGCCATAAAGTTAGAGATGACAAAGCTCGTTTATTTATAGGGATGATATAATTGGTCAGTTTTACTGTCATTCGAAATCGACCCCATAGCTAGACCACCAATCAGAGCACGACGTTCTTTCTAAGAACAGCAGAGGGCAACAGTGAGGCGTCTTTAATTTAACCCTTTACATTCCAACACAAATTAAATAAGCAGGTATGAAGGATTGATTTGCTTAGATTTGTACTTGTAAATGTTGATTTAAAAAAAAAATTTGAATGTTATATTATAATATTATTTTTATAAAATCTCAGGCCCTCTCTTACCTCCTGATCAGACAGCGCATGGGCTCTGTTGATTCTGTGTTTATCGGCGGGTTAATACTTGGCTGAACACATTAAATATTTAAAATGTCTCACACAGCCCGGCTGCTACAGAGCGCTGGGGACACGTACAACCCCGGTGTCCTTCAGTACCCCCCTACCTGCTTTTATTGCAAGTCATAGGTGTTTTATTGGCATCACACCCCACCGCGGCCACACACCCGGAGTTCTTTTTTCTATTTCTGTTTATTACTCTAGAGAAGTTTATTACAGACTGAAGAAAGGAATAAAACACTGACGACCCAAAAGCATATTTGTATTTTATTCTATCAGGCTGCATATTACAAATATAGCAAAGCAAGTTCCTTTTACACCTGATCTGTAAAACAGTGTAGATGCCAAACATTTTAACATAAAAATATATCAAGATTAAAAAGTATTCATTGCTCTTGTAACTGGAGACGGTTGAATCCTGAACACATATTGTTCAGAACACCCTGCTTGGAGACTTGTCTTTCCTGCTCGACCCTAGTTTGGCCGGCGGAGGGAGCACGGAGTCACAGTGTGGGCGATCGTTCTCGTAATAATGGTTACCTGTGATTTGAGAGCGCCGATGCTCTTTAGGTGTGATGTTTCCTATATACGCCTCTTCTTTGTCAGTGCATTATCCGGCGAAGCTTTACGCTAGCACATCAGATCTGACGTCTCGGAGTCACGAGTTCAATTCTTAGCTCTGCTTTTGGCTCGTCTAAGGTAGGAAGGACTGTAGGGATTCCTCAGAATTGCTGCAGTTACGCCCTCTGCTGGATGATCGATGGGGGAATAATGGAGATCAGTGCGTGACTCTCTGTGCATGATACGGAACTCCACATGAGTTCTGGTGCAGTACTGCACACGTGTGTTAGTCAAGACTGGACATAAAACACCATTGTGGATATGGAATGTAAAGTCATAGGTGTCTTATTGGCCTCACACCTCACCGCAGCCACACACCCGGAGTTCTCTTTTCTATTTCTGTTTATTACTCTAGAGAAGTTTATTGCAGACTGAAGAAAGGAATAACACACTGATGTTAGATACAGTATATGACTCAAAACTATTTTTATATTTCACTGTATCAGGCTGCGTATTACAAATATAGTAAAGCAAGTTCTTTTGCACCTGATGTGTAAATCAGTGTAGATTGTTTAACATAAAATGCCGAACCTTATTCATAGCTCGTGTAACTTTGTAAGATGGGCTGGATCCTGAACGCTTATTAATCAGAGCAATCTGTCGGGTGCCTTTTCTGCACGACCCTAGTTTGGCTGGCAGAAGGAGCGCGGAGTCACAGTGTGAGCGGTCGTTCTCGAGAGCGCTGATGCTCTTCAAATGCGAGTTTTCCTTAACACCAGACCACAATTTGGAGTGCTACAACATGTATAAAGCTTAACGTGGTTTAATGTAGTAAAAGAAGGAGACAGGAGCACTAAACTTCTCTTCATTATTACTGCTCATAAGTTCCTCCACTAATCACATTCCTCACTCGCGTGTTATTGTGTTATTTTCAGTGTTTAAGTGTCAAAAACAACCTCATTATTTGACATGAGACTAAAATATCTGCAGCTCCACGGGACCATGGACGCATTAACAGGTTTCACAGACATCCTTATGTGGAAAAATACCTCGAAACTCAACGTCTTTAAAAGTGAACCGACTGACGTCCAGTTTCAAGGTACCATTGTTTATATATTGGGTGATTACCAGTGTAGATCGGCCAGTTGTAGTCCCAAACGGACTACAAATCCCAGGAGCTATAGTGCTAATGAGCTAATGAGTGCGAATAATGAGCTGGAATTGGATACGACTAGATTGGGAGGAAGGCTTGGAATGTAAAGTATGAAATAATTTCTTATTTTATTAAACAATATTGCTTGTCATTACATGTCAATTATGGTAGGTTTGCTTTGGTATGGTTTTAAACTCTTTATTTACTTGTACAGGTGAAGGATTTACGGTTCACAAACTGAGAGGAGTGTCTGACTTAATATACTGTATATAAAGATATCAGAATTATTTTTTAGATGTGTTTACATTTCTGTATACTCCGTTAACATTCTTTGATTAAACTTTGAGCGGTTTTATTCGCCAGCAGCATCCATCAGTACCGGACATGGAAATGAAAGCGAGAGCTGTAAACATGTGAGTTGGACCCGGCCCCGGGGAGAGGAGCGTAAACAGAACGAGAAGGAGCCGGGGGGAGACGGAGGAGAGGAGTGCAGAGAGGGCAGTTGTTTTTGGGAGTGGCGTCTGAGACACAGTGTGAGAGAAAATGTGAACAACATTCCAGTCATTCCAGCCGAGCTCAGTCAACTGGACAGGACCGTCTGAAAAACACTTAACACACCCTTACATAACCGGTGGAACCGACATGAGTAAAACTGAGAAATGTCAACACCGCCAGCGCCAAATTAGCGAATGTACGTACGTGTACGGCGTGCTAACGGGCAGAATGCAGGAGTGTGAACTCGGGGGTTCGTTTGAGCATTTTCAGAAATCAGAAGGCCACGCGGGGGTCAGATTACAACCCGACAAGGTAACACGAGTCTAAACTCATGAAGCAGAAACACAGCCACTGGTTTACAAAACAACAATAAACACGGAACATACGGATATACAGCGGTACCTTAAAACTGGACATCAGTCGGTTCTGGGAGTGGTGTTGAGTTTTAAAGACGTTGAGTTTCGAGGTATTTTTCCTCATAAGGATGTTTGTGAAACCTGTTAATGCGTCCATGGTCCCGTGGAGCTGCAGATATTTTAGTCTCATGTAAAATAATGAGGTTGTTTTTGACACTTAAACACTGAAAATAACACAAATATAATATAAACACACTGAAATACAATTACAAACAGTTACACATCAATAAAAATACAATAAAAGCTGCACTTTAGTTTTACTTCTTTATTGTTTCCTGACGCTTCTTAATGGTGGAGATGCTTGATGTTGGAATACCGTATTCCCTTCAGCACCGGCGCATTCACACGAGAAGTGACAAAACCGCTTTTGCGCCGCTGAAGTGTGACATGAACAAAACTTAGCGTGACTTACTGTAGTAAAACAGCGAGTGAGGAATGTGATTAGTGGAGGAACTTATGAGCAGTAATAATGAAGAGAAGTTTAGTGCTCCTGTCTCCTTCTTTTACTACATTAAACCACGTTAAGCTTTATTTTCAACCAGAAGCGTTTTAAACTCTGGGAGAAGCTGATTCTGATACTCACCGTTTCAAGTTTAAAAGTGAAACAGGGAGGAAAATCCAGATAAACACAGATACATGTGGAGCTGTAACCCTGGATCTGAACCTTATTCCACACAAAGATTTCGAGTTTAGGGGACGTCGAGTTACAAGGTACAAGGTATTTAGCTAGGATGAAAAAGCAGTTACCCTATAAAAGAAAAGGAGCCTACAGGAAGCATTTAGCTACATGTTGGATGACATTAATACAAAAATGGACCCTATGTGTGATTTCTTAATAAGAAACAAGACACAAGCAAACATACAGTCGTGTCCTTCTGCCGTGCCATTTTGGCCAGCAGAGGGGGCTCTGAGGCGCAGATGATTGACGTGTCAGTTTCTTCTGATTTACAATCACCTATTGTCACTCCAGGTGGAAGTTGTTCTATATATCGGGCAAGCCGTAGCCTAGTGGTTAAGGTACTGGACTAGTAATCAGAAGCTCACTGGTTCAAGCCTCACTACTGCCAGGTTGCTACTGTTGGGCCCTTGAGCAAGGCCCTTATCCCTCAATTGCTCAGACTGTATACTGTACTTGTAATGTAAGTCGCTTTGGATAAAGGCGTCTGCTAAATGCCAAAAATGTAAATGTAAAATATCACGGTTTCTCCCCCTCAGACTTGCCATCTCCTTTGCTGGCACACTTATTGGACGTTATTCTGGGCCGCTTGATCCAGGCCGGTCATCTGCCGGCATTCTTTAGCTTTCTGGGAACTCACCCCGTTGTCACAGCGTTTTGTACCTCATGATGGAACCGCCCTGGGAGGCTCTTTTTTTTTTAAATGGACTCCACTCATACGTAAATCCAAGCTGGTAAAAATTCCTTATTTTTCCTTTTTCTATAAACTGAGTTGTTGCAGAAGACTGGAGCAGCCAGTCATATTATAAAAACCAGTTCTGTGTTCTGCTCTGTCCCTGCTCTGTCCACTTTCTCTGTTGTGGGCTGCAGATGTTTTTGTGTTTTTCTTTTATTTGTTAGTTTCAAATAAAAGTTTGTTTGTCACATACTGGTCATACATGGTACAACTAGTAGTAAAACACTTTTTATAACTGCCTGGTCACATTAGTACTACAGAAAACGTAAACAATAGAAATATTTTAAAAAATATAGAAAATATACTATTTTAAGTAGAGATGAAAATAGAAAAATGTGAAAGGAGTGCAATATAATATTATTATTGTTGTTGTTATTATCATTATTATTGTTATATTTATTGTTGTTATATTTATTGTTAGTTATTACTGTTATTATTTTTATTATTAATAATATTACTATTTATTTTGTATGATTATTTATGATTATTATTTTTATTATTATAATAATAATAATAATTATTATTATTATTATTATTATTTTTATTATTATTTGTATTTTTTTATTACTATTATTATTATTTAATATTATTATTATTATTATTATTTATTATTATTATTATTTATTATTATTATTATTATTATTATTATTATTATTATTATTATTACTTCTGACCAGGATAAGCTGGCCGTTTTAGATGCCTTTAGATGTAAATCATCATGTATTTCCCTGCAACCAGTTGATGTATTCTTGGTTCCGGCTGTCACTGGACCTACTGTGACCCTGACCAGGCTGAAGCAATTAGTAAAATAAATCATTGTTATTTGTTGACAGTTTTTCACACGTGCAAATTTGATCTTGCAGGAATAAAACGTTGACTTAGCGATAGCATGAACCGTTCCTGTCGCTTACATAGGTGTACATGCACTGAAAAGTGAGATGTGCATGCACACAGGAACACGGGAACACGGGAACATGGGAACACGTTTGGTTTTGCTGTGCAGTGGTGGGTGGACTCTTCAGAATTACTCTCTGTTTAAAGCACAATGCTACCTTTCACAATTACCAGCGTGTGTCACACACACACACACACACACACAGTATGAGAGCTAGTGGGAGTACACAGGCACTGGTCAAACACACACACACGTATATACGCACACACACACACACACACACATATACATACACACATACATATATACATACACACACACACTGGGCCTACGCTGCTGATGGGATTTCTCCTTTTTCATTGTCAGCTTTAATCTGTCTGTGGAGCGTCGACTGGAACACCGCAGGCTGTAAATAAACACCGAACCCGCTGCAGAGACTCAGGTGCGGGTGCGGGTGCGGCCTTTTCCAACAACGCGTTCCTCTCAGTCCTGTGTTTAAAGTACGTCTCTGTCAGCGTTTACAGGCGACGGCAGTCACGCGTGAGCGTTACACCCCGTCACGGGTCCAGTCGTACAATAACACAAGAACACAGGGACACAGGGACACAAGAACACATGAACACAGGGACACAGGGACACAAGAACACATGAACACAGGGACACAGGAACACAAGAACACAGGGACACAGGAACACAAATACACAGGAACACAGGTACACGAACACAGGGACACAAGAACACAGGAACACAAGAACACGGGAACACAGGAACACAAGAACACAGGAACACAAGAACACAGGAACACAAGAACACAAGAACACATGAACACGGACACAGGAACACAAGAACACAAGAACACAGGGACACAAGAACACAGGGACACAAGAACACGGACACAGGAACACAGGGACACAGGAACACAAATACACAGGAACACAAGAACACAGGGACACAGGAACACAAGGACACAGGAACACAAATACACAGGAACACAGGTACACGAACACAGGGACACAAGAACACAGGAACACAGGTACACGAACACAAGAACACGGGAACACAGAGACACAAGAACACAGGGACACAAGAACACAGGAACACGGACACAGGAACACAAGAACACAGGGACACAGGAACACAAGGACACAGGAACACAAATACACAGGTACACGAACACAGGGACACAAGAACACAGGGACACAAGAACATGGGAACACAGGGACACGAACACAGGGACACAAGAACACGGACACAGGAACACGGGAACACGAACACGGGAACACAAGAACAAGGGAACACAAGAACAGAGGGGCACAGGAACACAAGAACACAGGGACACAGGAACTCAGGTACACGAACACAGGGACAC
This sequence comes from Trichomycterus rosablanca, assembly GCF_030014385.1. Classification (NCBI taxonomy): domain Eukaryota; kingdom Metazoa; phylum Chordata; class Actinopteri; order Siluriformes; family Trichomycteridae; genus Trichomycterus; species Trichomycterus rosablanca. The sequence goes on from NC_085992.1 coordinate 51,831,945, forward strand.
AAGAACACAGGGACACAGGAACACAAATACACAGGAACACAGGAACACAAATACACAGGAACACAAGAACACAGGGACACAGGGACACAAGAACACAGGAATACAAGAACACAAGAACACGGGAACACAAGGACACAAGAACACAGGGACACAAGAACACAGGAACACAAGAACACATGAACACAGACACAGGAACACAAGAACACAGGGACACAGGAACACAAATACACAGGAACACAGGTACACGAACACAGGGACACAAGAACACAGGAACACAAGAACACGGGAACACAGGGACACAAGAACACAGGGACACAAGAACACAGGAACACGGACACAGGAACACAAGAACACAGGAACACAAGGACACAGGAACACAAATACACAGGAAAACAGGAACACAGGTACACGAACACAGGGATACAAGAACACAGGGACACAGGAACACAAGAACACAGGGACACAGGAACTCAGGTACACGAACACAGGGATACAAGAACACAGGGACACAGGAACACAAGAACACAGGAACACAGGAACACAGGAACACAAGAACACGGGAACACAGGAACATGGGAACACAAGAACAGAGGGACACAGTAACACAAGAACACAGGGACACAGGAACACAAATACACAGGAACACAGGTACACGAACACAGGGACACAAGAACACAGGAACACAAGAACACAGGGCCACAAGAACACAGGAACACAGGAACACAAAGACACAGGGACACAAATACACAGGAACACAGGAACACAAAGACACAGGGACACAAATACACAAGAACACAGGAACACAAGAACACAGGGCCACAAGAACACAGGAACACAGGAACACAAAGACACAGGGACACAAATACACAGGAACACAGGTACACAAACACAGGTACACGAACACAGGGACACAAGAACACAGGAACACAAGAACACGGGAGCACAGGGACACAAGAACACAGGGACACAAGAACACAGGGACACAAGAACACAGGGACACAGGAACACAAGGACACAGGAACACAAATACACAGGAACACAGGTACACGAACACAGGTACACGAACACAGGGACACAAGGACACAGGAACACAGGGACACAAGAACAGAGGGACACAGGAACACAGGAAAACAAGAACACAGGAAAACAAGAACACAGGGACACAGGAACACGGGAACACAAGAACACGGGGACACAAGAACACAGGGACACAGGAACACGGGAACACAAGAACACAGGGACACAAGAACACGGGGACACAGAAACACAAGAACATGGGGACACAAGAACACAGGGACACCCGTACTTCAGTGGATCGGTGCGTGAGGTCGGTCTCGCACATGTAGAGTCACACGCTGATCTCCACGTTCCTTCACTTCTATACAGGCGTCTCGGGCTACTAACCAGAGTCCTCACACAGCCTCGAAGACGCCGCCCACTTTTCAGTCCCGTCTTTTGCCACCCCTCAGACTAGGGGATGATTTTGTCTGCTGCACTGTCGATCATGCCCACTAGGGGGCGCCCAGCCGACCAGTAGCAGAGTGACGACTGCTGCACAGACTACGCACTCTGACTGAGGAGAGACTTAGCTCATGAGAAATTCTGACGCATCCTTAATAACGGTTTAAATGTTGGTATTTTCTGATATTGATTGATGGGTTGGTAGTTGTTCCAGTGCTTGTGTATCGGATGGTAGGAGCTTCCTTACCTGGATCTACTTTAGCAAGATCTGCATCAACAACTGAATCAGACCTTTGAAGTTTTGAGGTGGACAAATCAAATCTAAAGACCCAGTGTAGGTTATAAGTAAATTCCTTACCTAATTTAAATGAAATGAGCGTTTTCCTGTGTAGTCCTGATGGGTTAATCATGTTGTAACTCAACTTTAGGTCCTACAGACTAGCAGCAGGGTTTAAGAGCAGCAGTATTATATGGGGTTGAATAATTGTGACACGGTATATATATACAGATCAGCCATAACATTAAAACCACCTCCTTGTTTCTACACTCACTGTCCATTTTATCAGCTCCACTTACCATATAGAAGCACTTTGTAGTTCCACAATTACTGACTGTAGTCCATCTGTTTCTTGCTTTGTTATCCCCCTTTCAAGCTGTTCTTCAATAGTCAGGACCCCCACAGCTGGGGAATATTGCTGTAAATACATGCTCGCACACACACAATCACCTATCTAAGCAAAATGATTCACACCACCACCAAATACATACTTACACACACACACAATCACCTATCTGAGCAAAAGTGTTCTCACCACCACCAAATACATACTTACACACACAATCACCAATCTGAGCAAACGTATTCACACCACCACCAAATACATACTCGCACACACACAATCACCTATCTGAGCAAACGTATTCAAACCACCACCAAATACATTCTCGCACACACACAATCACCTATCTGGGCAAAAGTGTTCACACCACCACCAAATACATACTCGCACACACACAATCACCTATCTGGGCAAAAGTGTTCACACCACCACTAAATACATACTCGCACACACACAATCACCTATCTGAGCAAACGTATTCACACCACCACCAAATACATACTCGCACACACACAATCACCTATCTGAGCAAACGTATTCAAACCATCACCAAATACATACTCGCACACACACAATCACCTATCTGGGCAAAAGTGTTCACACCACCACCAAATACATACTCGCACACACACAATCACCTATCTGGGCAAAAGTGTTCACACCACCACTAAATACATACTCGCACACACACAATCACCTATCTGAGCAAACGTATTCACACCACCACCAAATACATACTTACACACACAATCACCTATCTGAGCAAAAGTGTTCACACCACCACCAAATACATACTCGAACACACACAATCACCTATCTGAGCAAAAGTGTTCACACCACCACCAAATACATACTTACACACACAATCACCTATCTGAGCAAACGTATTCACACCACCACCAAATACATACTCGCGCACACACAATCACCTATCTGAGCAAAAGTGTTCATACCACCACCAAATATATACTCGCACACACACAATCACCTATCTGAGTTACTGCTGTGCTGCAAGCAGACTCCCATTTTCTTCAGGAAATACACCGCCCTAGTTTTAGATATATTCAGTCATTATTTACATGTACTGTACTATTGGTGATGACCGGTAGTATAAGTTACTTTGTCTGCTGTCAGTCTGTGGGATAGTCTTAGTATTTAGTACTGTAATTTCCCCGTTAATATGTATAATTAATCCCTTATAATAACATGTATCTCTCTTGTTTTAATTTTATATTCTCTAAACTGTAGGGTATATTTTACTATTTTTTCCTTTAGTTTTCATGTTCTTAATTGCTTATCTCTCTTGTTTTAATTTCATATTTCTTAAACTGTAGGCTATATTTTACAATATTTTCTTTTAATTTTTCATGTTCTTCATTTTTATCTCTCTTGTTTGAATTCCATGCTCTCTTAATTGTAACTAAATGTTTGCAAGAAGTCTTTCTGAGGTTCTAGATCTCAGGAATGTTTTAATGCTTAATTAAATTAATTTTTCCTTATGTGAAGCACTTTGAATTGCCACTGTGTATGAAAGGTGCTATACAAATAAACTTGCCTTGCCTTATTTATTAAGTATTTAAGTATAAATACTGCTAAAATGTGCACTGCAAAAATCATACAAAAAAAATAATAAGATGGAGAAGAAGAATAGAAGGTCATACATACATACAGTGTATCACAAAAGTGAGTACACCCCTCACATTTCTGCAAATATTTTATTATATCTTTTCATGGGACAACACTATAGAAATAAAACTTGGATATAACTTAGAGTAGTCAGTGTACAACTTGTACAGCAGTGTAGATTTACTGTCTTCTGAAAATAACTCAACACACAGCCATTAATGTCTAAATGGCTGGCAACATAAGTGAGTACACCCCACAGTGAACATGTCCAAATTGTGCCCAAAGTGTCAATATTTTGTGTGACCACCATTATTATCCAGCACTGCCTTAACCCTCCTGGGCATGGAATTCACCAGAGCTGCACAGGTTGCTACTGGAATCCTCTTCCACTCCTCCATGATGACATCACGGAGCTGGTGGATGTTAGACACCTTGAACTCCTCCACCTTCCACTTGAGGATGCGCCACAGGTGCTCAATTTGGTTTAGTCCATCACCTTTACCTTCAGCTTCCTCAGCAAGGCAGTTGTCATCTTGGAGGTTGTGTTTGGGGTCGTTATCCTGTTGGAAAACTGCCATGAGGCCCAGTTTTCGAAGGGAGGGGATCATGCTCTGTTTCAGAATGTCACAGTACATGTTGGAATTCATGTTTCCCTCAATGAACTGCAGCTCCCCAGTGCCAGCAACACTCATGCAGCCCAAGACCATGATGCTACCACCACCATGCTTGACTGTAGGCAAGATACAGTTGTCTTGGTACTTCTCACCAGGGCGCCGCCACACATGCTGGACACCATCTGAGCCAAACAAGTTTATCTTGGTCTCGTCAGACCACAGGGCATTCCAGTAATCCATGTTCTTGGACTGCTTGTCTTCAGCAAACTGTTTGCTGGCTTTCTTGTGCGTCAGCTTCCTTCTGAGATGACGACCATGCAGACCGAGTTGATGCAGTGTGCAGTGTATGGTCTGAGCACTGACAGGCTGACCTCCCACGTCTTCAACCTCTGCAGCAATGCTGGCAGCACTCATGTGTCTATTTTTTAAAGCCAACCTCTGGATATGACGCTGAACACGTGGACTCAACTTCTTTGGTCGACCCTGGCGAAGCCTGTTCCGAGTGGAACCTGTCCTGGAAAACCGCTGTATGACCTTGGCCACCATGCTGTAGCTCAGTTTCAGGGTGTTAGCAATCTTCTTATAGCCCAGGCCATCTTTGTGGAGAGCAACAATTCTATTTCTCACATCCTCAGAGAGTTCTTTGCCATGAGGTGCCATGTTGAATATCCAGTGGCCAGTATGAGAGAATTGTACCCAAAACACCAAATTTAACAGCCCTGCTCCCCATTTACACCTGGGACCTTGACACATGACACCAGGGAGGGACAACGACACATTTGGGCACAATTTGGACATGTTCACTGTGGGGTGTACTCACTTATGTTGCCAGCTATTTAGACATTAATGGCTGTGTGTTGAGTTATTTTCAGAAGACAGTACATCTACACTGCTATACAAGCTGTACACTGACTACTCTAAGTTATATCCAAGTTTCATGTCTATAGTGTTGTCCCATGAAAAGATATAATAAAATATTTGCAGAAATGTGAGGGGTGTACTCACTTTTGTGATACACTGTATACACATATACAGTAAAATTATTTCCCCACATATTCCATCTTGTAACCCAGACAGTAATAATGGTCTTGCTCAAGGGCCCAATAGTTGCTGGATTTGAACCAACAATGCTCAAAAGGATTCAAATATTTATAAAATGGGGGGCCGGTTGTAGTCTAGTGGTTAAGGTGCTGGACTAGTAATACTGTAGAAAGGTCGCTGGTTCAAGATTCACCACTGCCAGGTTGTCACTGTTGGGCCCTTGAGTAAGGCCCTTACCACACAAGTGCTTGGACTGTTTACTGTCACAGTACTGTGAGTCGCTTTGGATAAACGCGTCTGCTAAATACCGAAATCTGCGTTTTGTTCATTCACGTTTGAAGGTTCTAATGGAGACTTGCGCTCCTCCTCCGCTCGGGACTATATTCCACGCCGCGTTTTGCGCGGAGCCGTCGGGGGGCTGCTCTCCGGCCTGTGCGCGCTGTGTCCGCTTGGCTGTTGTCCTGATATTCCTCCGCTGGTATGGAGGAGGAGGAGGGCAGTGGAGAGCTCGAGTATTGTGATGGTGGCTGTAGCCGCCGCGCCGCCCGAGACTCACCAGCGTTCCCTACCACACAAAAACACCCGCCTGTCTGAGTGTGTGTGCGCGCGCGTGTGCGAGAGTGTGCGTGCGTGCTGTTAACCCTGAGAGAAACCTTACACACACATTTTCTTTGTTTATGCCTTTGAAGAAAAGCGAGTGAGCGGATGAAATGACACGCGAAGTGGGAGAAAGTGCGATGGAGCGGGTTCGGTGCGACCGGAGGAACTTTAAAGCAGCGGAGCGTCGGATGCAGCGCTAGCCGGGAGAGCGCAGCCTGACGCCGGCTTGCTCGGCGCGCAAGACCCGGTCCCTGGTGCGCATCGTTCCGGCTGTACATGGTTGACAGGCCGATATTCCTGGTGGAGCAGCACGGGGAAGCCGCTGCGAGCGCCGCGTAATTTGCAACCATCCTCCCCGCTCGGACTTATTTCTCAACCCCGATCGAGGAGAGTGAAGCCCGGGCTGGCTGGCACTAGCGATACGGGAGAAGCGCGGACCAAACTTCTCCCCGAAAAAGCTCCATGATGATGGGGGATTTCTCCGGGCCGGCCGCTGCGTGCATCAACAGCGGCGCAAATGTGAATTTATCCGCCGGAAGCAACGCTTCAACTCCGAATAACAATTGCCAAACAGGCGTTCCGAAGCACAGCACGGTGGTGGAACGGCTCCGGCAGAGGATCGAGGGCTGCCGGCGGCACCACGATGCCTGCGAGGCCCGCTATCAGCAAGCGCACGCCGAGCAGATGGAGCTGGATCGCCGGGAAACTGCGGCTCTCTACCAGCGCACCTTGGAGCAGAAAGCCAAGAAGGGCAAACAGAGCAAGCAGCAGGAACCCGGCGGCGACACCGCGGAGCAGCGCAACAGCACTCTCATCGCGGTAAGTGTGCAAAACAAGCCAGCGATCCTTTATTTATTTGCATGCATTTAGGGCTTTTTGCACCCGTGCATGCAATGCAACGCTCGGTTTTTACACCCGAGCATGCAGCGCGATGCAATCCGGTGCGTGTTTAAACCTTTGCTCGGCCTGGTGTTTATTTTGTTCTCTTGTTGCACTTTATCAAACGCGAATCGGAAGCAGCTTCACTCACAAGCAAAACGGGAAGTTTAGATCCTTGTTTTCACTATTAGCACCTTCTCTATCAACTTCTCTGCGCTTAGAATCAGATTTTGCACTCGTTTGTGCATTTTAACGTTTTAGGCAAACTTGTGCATCGGTCCATAGTGACTTTAGACTTGTTTTTGTGCTTTTTTGGTGCATCAATCTTGTGACTAAACGCTAAAGTTTACATGGTGCTGTCACAGCTACACTGCCACACATGTATTCGTGCATGCAGTGTTAATACTGAATAAACAAAACATCCTAAACATGCATGCATGCACACACTAACTCACCTTTGTGTGTGTTTTTGCATGAAAACAGAAATTGGTGCATATGTGTTGGATGCATTTACTGTCTTTTGCATCCGTGCATGCACCGATCATAAGAATATTGCACAATAATCAGGTTTATATAAACTTCTTAACTAACACAAGGTCACTCAGACAGTCTGCAGCCTACACTGCACTTCCACCCGTGCATCCACGCTGACTTCCACTCGTGTCTTGCACTCTTTCACAATTGAAATCGAAACCAGTGGTACCGTTTGCATGGTGGGGTCGGTGCTTTGGTATTTGCACTGACACGAATATTTGCATGTGTGCTGCATGCACCCGTGCATGTACTTAACATGATAGCAATGCATCACAGAGACTGGTGAACATCAGCATGCCCTTTATCTCTGGAGTACAAACATGCGAGCTCAGGCCAAGTGCAAATCGGAAGTAGCGGCGCAAAGGATCGAACCAGAAGTTGTGAATGCTGTTTGGAGTTCTGCGTGCATCCAGGCACGTAGGATCGGTTCATTCTTGTACCAAAGGTCATTAGATTTACAAACAGCATCAGCAGCCTGACAAACATGCATGCATTTTTACTCTCACTTTTACCTAAAAACGCATTGTTGTGCATCAGGGTCAGTCAGACTTCAGACTTGCTTTGGTGTTTTGGCTCTCACTTCCTGTTTATAAAAGCTAAACTGTACATGGTAGAGCCAGTGCTGGTACATCTGCACGGATTGCTTGGTGCATTAATGTCACAGACATTGTTTGTATCTTCTCTTACAAGCTTATTGTGTCAAATATTCAAAAAGCAAAAGATCGAAAAGAAAACAGAACTTAAACACGATCGTCTCTGTCCAATGTCAGGCAAGCTTTACATCACTGTGGGCTTAAAAGGCTGCAAGTTTTAGTCAGGTTTTAGGGTTCTGACCTTGTGTTCTACCACTACTTTGTCCTATTCAGGGTCCTGGTGGGGGCAATTCACCGGGCACGAGGTAGGAAACACCCTAGACAGGTCGCCAGTCCATCACAGGACACACACATATACTCTCTCTAATTGTCCTGACTGCACATCTTTGAACTGTGGGAAAAAACTCATGCAGACACAGGGAGAACATGCAAACTCCACACAGAAAGAACCTAGATCGCTCAATCTGGGAATTGAACCCAGGACCTTCTTGCTGTGAGGCGACAGAGCTACCCACTTTTATCCAAAGCGACTTACAGTACTGTAACAGTATACTGTCTAAGCAATTGAGGGTTAAGGGCCTTGCTTAAGCGCCCAACAGCAGCAACCTGGCAGTGGTGGGGTTTGATCCAGCAACCTTTCAATTACTAGTCTTGTATCTTAACCACTAGGCTACCTGTGCCACCCTCTTCTAATTCATTAGACACATAAACCCTCAATCACTGACAAACCAGCACCTATGTTGAAGGTCTGTCTGAGGTGGGTTGGCTGAAGCCCTGTGGTGGTTTTGTGCCCCGTCCAGAGTGTTCCTGCCCTGCACCCAGTGTTTCCCGGTGAAAACGGACCCACCGCGACCCTGACCAGAGTAAAGCAATATTACTCCAAAGCAAATGTAAAGTTTTTAATCCACAATTTAACCGTTAACACCCAAACAAACCTCATTAAGATGACATTTTGCAGTTGTGCGCGCATTCTGAGCATTTGGGTCGAACCTCTGCACCGGTCCATGGTGTCTTTATGGTGATCGTCTGGCTTCAGACGTGCTGTGAGTGTTCCTGCAGTCTCTCTGTTCCTCAAAGCAAAGCATCAACGTGTTTTGTATTAAATTTAAACATAATTGTTGTGTTCATATAGAGTTTATGGAATAAAATAGCCTTTATTTGTCTCTGGGGGTCAGAGTGCAGGGTCGGTCGTTGTACGGCGTCCCTGGAGCCTAGAAGGTTTAGGGCCTTGCTCAAGGGTCCAACAGCTGGAATTTAAACTCTCAACCTTTCAATCAATAGTCCAAAGGTCTACTCACTAGGCTCCTCTAGTCTTTGCTTTAGCTTTTTGAGCTTTGTATAGTGACGTTATGTTAATTTAAGCATTAATAAAATGTTTATTAAAGTGGTTTAGTTACATTCAGCTGGTTTTATACCAGAAACGTTTGTGTGATAGTGATATATAAGCATTACTTTACATTCAGAACCATAACAGTGACAGATATCATACGTGGGAATGTGGCTTAAACTAGGAGATGCCCACGTCCCCTTGTGTGACATGCATGGACTTCACAAGACCTTGGAACGTGCCCTGTAGTGTCTGGCGCCAAGATATTATCAGCAGATCCTTTAAAAATTGTAAGTTATGATGTGAGGCCTCTATGGAGCTCAATCAGATTGAAATTTGGGGAAATTGGAGGCCAGGTGAACCCCCTCAGCTCCTTTAAGTCGGCATTTAGGAGACGCTTTATCCATAGTGACTTACAGCACTGTGACAGTATATTGTCTAAACAGTTAAGGGCCCAACAGTGGCAACCAGGCAGTGGTGGGGCTTGAACCAGTGACCTTTCAATTACTAGTCCAGTACCTTAACCGCTAGGTTCCTCAGACCATTTCTGAACATTATTCTGCTAAAATAGATCACTGCTGTCGAGGTATTAGGGTACAGCCTTGGCGTAAGGGGGGGTACATGGACTGAAACGATGTTAAGGTTGGTGGTAGATGTTGAATTAACGTCCTCATGAACGCCAGGACAGAGGGTTTCCCAGCAGAACGTTGCTCAGAGCATCAACCAGTGCATCCTGATGCCAGGTCACCTTCTTCCACTGCTCCAAGGTCCAGTTCTGATGCTCACATGACCATTGTAGGTGCTTTAGGTGGTGGACAGTGGTACGCATGGGCACTCTGACCGGTCTGCAGCTACGCAGCCCTATAATGCAGCAAGCCGTGACGCACTATGTGTTTGTCCACTATCATAACCAGCATGAACTTTTACCAGTTTGTGATACATCGATAAGCCTTGGGCGCCCATGGCTCTGAAGTTGGTGTCCTTGGACCACCTTTGCTTGGCACTAACCTCTGCATGCCAGGTACAGCCCAGAAGAGCTGCCGTTTTGGAGATACTTTGACCAACTTGTCTTGCATTAACAATACGGCCCTTGTTTAGGTTTTCCTGCTTTATTTTTATTTATTTATTTATTTTTCCATTTCCTGCTGATTTTCCTCCAAGTCTAGTCGTACCCACTTCCCATTCTCCTGCTGCAGACCTCCACTTCAGACCGAGGAGAGTCATACCTAACACACGCCCCTCTGACACGTGTGCAGCACTGATCGTTTCTTTTCACCTGCAACTGATTGGTTCATACGGAGATCCGTATCGCGAGAGTCACACACTGATCTCCATCGATCAGCCAGCAAAACATCAGATACGTGTGTGTGTGTGTGTGTGTGTGTGCGCAACACTTTTTCAAATGCACAACTAAAGTAGACGCTAATCAGGGTCCTTACACAGCATTTGAAGACCCCACCCACATGTTCCGGTCATCCCACCCAGCAGACATGGTGGCAAATTATTGTCTGCTGCCAGTTGAACCCACTGATGGCACCCAGCCGGCCTGATGTGCTCCGCCTGTTTTTTTGCAGTTACTTTCATGCAGTAAAGCAAAACTTGGTGCCGTCATATTTGCATTAATGGAACGAGTGTTTTGGGCGGAATGGTGGTGCAGTGGATAGCGTTGTTGGTCCGGTCCTCTCCCCGTGTCTGTGTGGGTTTCCTCTGGGTGCTCCGGTTTCCTCCCACAGTACAAAGACAAACAAAATGCAGTCAGGACAACTCACTCACTCACTCAGTTTCTTAACCGCTTATCCAATCAGGGTCGCGGGGGCTGCTGGAGCCTATCCCAGCTTTTCAATGGGCGCAAGGCACACAGTAACACCCTGGACGGGGTGCCAGTCCATCGCAGGGCAGACACACACACACATTCACCTATAGGGCAATTCAGTGTCTCCAATTAATCTGGCTGCATGTTTTTGGACTGTGGGAGGAAACCGGAGCTCCTGGAGGAAACCCACGCAGACACGGGGAGAACATGCAAACTCCCCACAGAAAGGACCAGAACCGCCCCGCCTGGGGATCAAACCCAGAACCTTCTTGCTGTGAGGCGACAGTGCTACCCACCGAGCCACCGTGCCGCCCTGAGATGAATAAAGCGGCTGTAAAACAGACTGAATGAATGAATGAATGAATGAACGTTGGCATTATAGATGCACCAGTGAATATTTTATTGTTTGTACTTTTTTAAATAAGCCGGACGTGTCTGAGAACGTAACCGAACATATAAAACATTTACATTTTCAGCAATTAAGCAATTGAGGGTTAAGGGCCTTGCTCAAGGGCCCAACAGTGACAACCTGGCATTGATGCGGTTTGAACCAGTGACCTTTCGATTAGTAGTCCAGTACCTTAACCACTAGGCTACAACTGCCCCTGCGTTCGAAAACAATGCGATCGAAGCATCTGTATCAAGAGACTGAGCGAATGGCGTCTGCCCGTCTCACTTGTTTACATTCCTCACGCCAATCACCTCATTTCACCGTAATCTTTACTGTATACAGAAGAAAACATGACCGCTCACGGTAGTGGTTCACATTCAGCCTACACTTTTATCCAAAGCAACCTATGATCAGGAAAACTGAGGATTGTGGACCTTGTTATGGGCGAGGCTTGAACCAGCAACCTTTTGATCACTGTTCCGATACTTTAAGTCAGGAGCTATTACTAGGGATGTAACGATGCACCACAAGACAGTTAAAAATCGATTCACACGTGTAACGTTTCACATCAGTTTACACGTATAATGAATCGATATTCACTTTAAACAGTAAAGAGTGCTGGCGCTATTCACCTCGCCTGGTTGACGTCACTACAGGGTTGCCAGGTTCGGAATTTTCCAGCCAGGTTTATTTATGTGAGGATACTTTCTTTGTTTGTATTATTCATTTATTTATTTAATGTGGATTTATTTCATTTCAGCTTTTTTTTAAACAAAAAGGGAAACGTGCAGCATCGTTTTGCCTAGTTTGTACCTACATTCATTATTTAGATAAATAAAAGATAAGCACAAATACAGGATTGTATTTTATTTGTTTTAAAGAGAAATAATAAAAGGAAACTTTGTCATAATTTGTCTTCAATTTAATTTTGTTTAAAAAATCAGGAAAAATTTGTATCGTGAACCCAGTATCGTGAATCGCACCGTGGGTAGAGTGTATCGTTACGTCCCTAGCTATTACTGCTACACGTTGTCCTAAGTAAGGTGGATTCTAACCAACATCAAACTCATAATCAGATTATTTAGACGCTCTACTTATACAGAGATTACGCAGATTACGTCACCGCAGTTTTAGCTTACTAAGCTAACACAGTTAGCATCAGGTTGTTTAAACCGCCGCTAGCACGCCAGCTAACGTCTCCCTCCGTGTACCGAAAACGCTTAAACTGTCCCTGACGCCCCAATTTACAAATAAACCCACACTCGTATAATTACACCTTTATACAGATTACTCATCAATTAGAATTTATTTACATTAGAAAAGAACTCTGTTGGTTGCTCCGCATCGATTCGTCTGCCATGTACATGTTTGTAGTTTTTGGTAAGAGAAGTCGTGCTGCACTGAATGCTGGGATTGATCTTCAGCGCTGAGGAGGCGTCGGACGCTCCCTCGTCATTCAGTCAGATCATCACTCAGAATTAAGGCGCCTCAGTAGGAGCATTTTAAGGGAGCTAAGGATTTAGACACGCCCTCTTCTCGGGGGAGTGTGGGATGTCGAAAATTGTCATCTGTGTAGATAGCTCCCTCGGATGTTAGCCAATCACGTATGTGCAGATGCCCGACCCACTGATAGCACCACTGAGATTCGAACCCTTAGTGGGCTTTACCACAACACCATCCGGGATTAATAAAGCACCCACCCAAAATTCATCCCTCCATACTGATACCCGATGGTTGCATGGTTTAGTATTTAACTGTGGGGATTAAAATCTCTGAACGTGTCTGGACGCCGAGCTGGTGCGGGCACAGCGAGGGGCCGTTCGGCTGTGTCTCAAATTGCTGCTCTTTCTCCGTAGAGATCCGTCACTGGACACTCGACTGGAATCCAGCGGCAGCTTACGGCACCGATCGAACGGTGACCGGTTATCTGTTAACCTGTTAACCAGTTAGTCATGGACATCCCTGCACTGAACACATGCGTTTCGGAACATTATGTGCATGCATTAGGGTTTAAATATTTAGGTTTATTGTGGTGGCGGTCGGTGCTTAAAGATCTCATCAGCTCTGTGATTTCTGGAGAGGTTTTTTCGGTAGCGAGTGCTCCCTCTGGACTCTACACACACACACACACACACACACACACACACACACACACACCGAGGCGGCCATTAGCTGGTAGGAGACAAATGCTTTAGATCAAAGAGATTAAAGGCCTTAAAGAGACAGTGCCCCTCACCCCTCCGCCCCCTTCCCCCAATCCAGAGTGGGTGAGCGTTTCCGTCCTGCATGGCAGCTAGGTGGCTGCATCAAGTCAGAATAACGCTGAGGATCCGTACTCGCCTGTTTATCGGCCCGACACGCCAGATTCTGCTGATTCTGTTCAGATTAAATAATTCCTGAGTGCCGAATCTTAGGAGTCAGGGAGCCACCGTGTGTGTGTGTTATTTTTGCTGGCGGTTCTCAACCTTGGGGGCAGAGCCGACCCTGAGCGATGTGGTGCCTCCCTGCATCATTCGTTCATCAGTCGATATATATATATATATATATATATATATATATACAGTGTATCACAAAAGTGAGTACACCCCTCACATTTCTGCAGATATTTAAGTATATCTTTTCATGGGACAGCACTGACAAAATGACACTTTGACACAATGAAAAGTAGTCTGTGTGCAGCTTATATAACAGTGTAAATTTATTCTTCCCTCAAAATAACTCAATATACAGCCATTAATGTCTAAACCACCGGCAACAAAAGTGAGTACACCCCTTAGTGAAAGTTCCTGAAGTGTCAATATTTTGTGTGGCCACCATTATTTCCCAGAACTGCCTTAACTCTCCTGGGCATGGAGTTTACCAGAGCTTCACAGATTGCCACTGGAATGCTTTTCCACTCCTCCATGACGACATCACGGAGCTGGTGGATATTCGAGACTTTGCGCTCCTCCACCTTCCGCTTGAGGATGCCCCAAAGATGTTCTATTGGGTTTAGGTCTGGAGACATGCTTGGCCAGTCCATCACCTTTACCCTCAGCCTCTTCAATAAAGCAGTGGTCGTCTTAGAGGTGTGTTTGGGGTCATTATCATGCTGGAACACTGCCCTGCGACCCAGTTTCCGGAGGGAGGGGATCATGCTCTGCTTCAGTATTTCACAGTACATATTGGAGTTCATGTGTCCCTCAATGAAATGTAACTCCCCAACACCTGCTGCACTCATGCAGCCCCAGACCATGGCATTCCCACCACCAGGCTTGACTGTAGGCATGACACACTTATCTTTGTACTCCTCACCTGATTGCCGCCACACATGCTTGAGACCATCTGAACCAAACAAATTAATCTTGGTCTCATCAGACCATAGGACATGGTTCCAGTAATCCATGTCCTTTGTTGACATGTCTTCAGCAAACTGTTTGCGGGCTTTCTTGTGTAGAGACTTCAGAAGAGGCTTCCTTCTGGGGTGACAGCCATGCAGACCAATTTGATGTAGTGTGCGGCGTATGGTCTGAGCACTGACAGGCTGACCCCCCACCTTTTCAATCTCTGCAGCAATGCTGACAGCACTCCTGCGCCTATCTTTCAAAGACAGCAGTTGGATGTGACGCTGAGCACGTGCACTCAGCTTCTTTGGACGACCAACGCGAGGTCTGTTCTGAGTGGACCCTGCTCTTTTAAAACGCTGGATGATCTTGGCCACTGTGCTGCAGCTCAGTTTCAGGGTGTTGGCAATCTTCTTGTAGCCTTGGCCATCTTCATGTAGCGCAACAATTCGTCTTTTAAGATCCTCAGAGAGTTCTTTGCCATGAGGTGCCATGTTGAAACTTTCAGTGACCAGTATGAGAGAGTGTGAGAGCTGTACTACTAAATTGAACACACCTGCTCCCTATGCACACCTGAGACCTAGTAACACTAACAAATCACATGACATTTTGGAGGGAAAATGACAAGCAGTGCTCAATTTGGACATTTAGGGGTGTAGTCTCTTAGGGGTGTACTCACTTTTGTTGCCGGTGGTTTAGACATTAATGGCTGTATATTGAGTTATTTTGAGGGAAGAATAAATTTACACTGTTATATAAGCTGCACACAGACTACTTTTCATTGTGTCAAAGTGTCATTTTGTCAGTGTTGTCCCATGAAAAGATATACTTAAATATCTGCAGAAATGTGAGGGGTGTACTCACTTTTGTGATACACTGTATATACACTTTCTACACTCACTGTCCATCTTATCAGCTCCACATATAGAAGCACTTTGTAGTTCTACAATTACTGACTGTAGTCCATCTGTTTCTCTACATACTTTTTTTACCCTGCTTTCACCCTGTTCTTCAATGGTCAGGACCCCCACAGGACCACCACAGAGTAGGTATTATTTAGGTGGTGGATCATTCTCAGCACTGCAGTGACACTGACACGGTGGTGGTGGTGGTGGTCAGTGGTGGTGGATGTACTGCGTCATATTAGAATTATTTACCCCTCCTGCCGCAAACCTAACCACCGAGTAAACACGACTTAAAACAACGAAATAAATAAATTATATTCTACACGACTGGCTGTGTTCGGCTAGCGGAATCGTACCGTTTATATATACAGTGTGTTCGGGGTGTTCTTTTATTTATGCTCTTATTAAAGCTGTTCCAAAAAAGCATTATTATTATTAGAGAGCAGAAAATTTATAATAATAATAATAATAATTATATATATATATATATATATGTATGTATATATGATTGTCACAGGTAACTAATGTTAACACATGCTGACGCTAGGGACTCTTGTTGTTTACAAGTCATGTGTCGAGTCTGAGTCATTTGAAACGAGTCCGAGTCGAGTCTGAAGTCGCTGTGTGTGCGACTTACGTGCAACTCGGAGTGAACTTGAGCTCAAAGGGGTACTGGACCTTCTTGGAGTAACAGGTCTTGCTATGGTGGAAGGGTCGTAGTGCAATTCCTAGAAGAAGAAGGGGCGCTGATGACCAGATTATGGAGTTACCTGCTTCCTCACCTGACCAGACCCTACTGAAAAGTTATAGGTCATTCTAAAGCAGGTGGATCATTCAGGTGGACGTCAGTACAAGACCAAAGACTCAGTGATGCTGCAGACAGGATCAGCAGTATCACATGAATAACACATGAATATCCTACTTTTGTAATACTGGTGTGTGTTTGGCCTGAGGTCACATGACATCTCAAATTCTTTGACGACCCTGAGACCGGCCCACAGTACGAGCTGTACTTCAGCGTAGTTTCCACCGTCTGAGGTCTTTGTTGTGTCCAGAACATCACTTCCTGAAGTGTGTGTGTTTGCTGATATATAGAGGTGTGTACCGGCCGATTGTTGAGGTCTAGGGCGGAGGTCGGAGGGGTGTGAGTGTGTGAGTGTCTGTGATGGCTCCAGTTGAAGCAGTAGTCGCGCTATCGCATTGTTTTTCGGCGCCTGGGCCCAGTGCCCATGATCTAAATTTAACTCCTGAGCTGGCAGCGTCACCCGAGCGCTGTGACGTCAGAGATTTGGGAGAGTACAGCCGCCGCTGTGTACAGCGTGCTTTCCTTCTGTGTGTGTGTGTGTGTGTGTGTGTGTGTGTGTGTGTGTGTGTGTTCAGTGCTCACAGAGTCCACAGCCGGTTATTTCACCGGAGAAGGAGTTGTTTATCTCACCAACGTGGGAGAAGAAACTACAAGATCTGCAGTTTTTCCAGTCCTGAGTAGTGTGCAGTGTTTATATCTTGGTTATTTTATTCCTGTAAGCTTTATTAATATTATTATTATTATTGTTATTATTTACACACACATGCTCATAAGAGTTTAATTTTGTTTTAAAAATAGACAGAAACAGTGTTTATTTGAGATTAACTTTAAGTTCTCAACCTTGTTCGAGGGGTAGAGTTGTAGTGGGGTCACGGATTTGCATTTTTAAATGCAGTTTCCCCAATCTTCAGCTTCTACTGCATCATTTTTAGACCCCGACTGGGCCGGGAAGGGCTGGGACCAGCTGGGAAGGGCCATACCTAACACATGCCCCCTCTGGTTCACACAGGGATCAGTATCGTGTACAGAGAGTCACACACTGCTCTCCGGTATTCAGCGTCTCTGTGCAGCTCATCAATCCGCCAGCAGAGGTCGCTACTGCAGCAGTGCTGAGGAATCCATCCAGCCCATCCATTCGGCAGACGCTAGCCAATCGTGCCTGCATGTAGGTGCGCAGTCGGGTGGTAGCTCAAGTATGTTTTACCCTTGCACCACCCGGCCGCCCTTCCCTGATGACATTTTAAAATCTTGCACGAATCAGGTTTATACAGGGATCAGTATCGCGTACGGAGAGTCACGCACTGCTCTCCGGTATTCAGCGTCTCTGTGCAGCGCCTTGACCCGCCAGCAGAGGTCGCTACTGCAGCAGTGCTGAAAAAAATCCATCCAAGCTCAAGGATGTTTTACTGGTCGGTCAGCCGGAATTGGCACTGGCTAAACTGTGATGACATTTACAAAGGTATAATCAGCAAATTGGATTGTTAGGGAACTAATCTATCTACTCCTGATCTCCTATCTCCTAAATCAACTAACTGAAGCACCAACGACTAAAAGTGGATAAGTCGGTGCAGTCAAGTCGACTCTGAATCCCAGGGACTAGATGGATAGTGTTTCTTCACAGCGTCCTGTCTTCTGTCTGGTCCTCAAACTTCCTGAAGGCTCGTTTATTGTTCCTCTAATTGGATATCCATCCATCTTGTTGTTGGCTGTCCTCTTCCTCTTTTACCTCACAGGAAACTGGTTCTTATAACATGTCCAAAACCAGAGAGTTTCAGTCTGGCTAATCTGGGCTCTCGAGTGAGAGGTTTGGTTGGGTTGGTCGTCGTCTTGGTTTGCTTACACAGCTATATCAATGGACGCTCTAGTTTTACCCTGGATGTACTGCGTGCCCCTGTAGTTACACTGATATGTCATATGTGAAGTTGTACACGAAGAAGGCGTCTGTTCTTCTCTCCGCCAGCCTCCTTTTTCTAAAGAAGAAGAAGAAGAAGAAGAGGTTGCATGGTTGCTTGTGTAGGCCGCTCATTCATTAATGTGAACGCTTCTGTAAAGGCCACCGGAATATTCGCCCTACTTTCCTCAGCTTTGCTCTTAACAACAGATCCAGAATCAGTTGATATTGTTTTTCTATTCGAGTGTCAGGCTGAACGATGCACAGCAGCTGATCTGAGGTCAGAGGACAGTTGTTTAATGCTAATGCGTAGCTCACATATCTTTCCCATGAGAAATATGTATACTTATCATGCATACGTCAGCAAGCATAGATGGCTGAAAGTATGTGGACACCCCTACCAGTGATATAATTGATAGAGAGAATTAACAGAGTTGTTCAGCTATATATGTTGCTAACAGTTTGGGGAATCCCTCTTCCTTATATTTTTCAGCATGTTTACACCCCTGAGTCCTGGTCAACACTTTTGGGATGAGTTAAACTTAGATTGTGAGCCAGGCCTTCTCTTCTCTTTCAACATCAGTGCATCACTGACCTCACTGATTCTACTGACTAAGTGGGGCACAAATTCCCACAGACACACTTCAGAGTCTTGCAGAAAGGCTTGCAGAGATGATGCTGTTACAGCAGTTCAGTATCATCCACTCTGGCAGTGGTATCTCAGCGGTTAAGGTACTTGACTAGTAATCAGAAGGTTGCTGGTTCAAGCCTCACCACCGCCAAGTTGCCCCTGTTGGGCCCCACTGTTGCTTAAATTATATTCATGATAATTGCAAGTTGCTTTGGATAAAAGTGTCTGCTAAATGCAGAAAATGTAAATACAATATAAACGCCTGTTGTTTTGGAACGGGATGTCCAACAAGCTGATGTTCAGGTGTCCACATACTTTTGTCCATATACAGTAGTGTATGTTTTTAGAACATGCTGTACGTATAGCACATGGTAAAGAAAACAGGGTTCACTTGTATTTGAAGATACAGCAATCATATGTTTAAGTCAATTACGATTTCTTCACAGCCAAATTGCCCAAATTATGAACACTTTATACTGGTCAGGGTCAAGGAAGGTTCAATGTAATACGGCGCTCCACCACCCGAGTTGAGATTTAATCCTGAGCTGTAAAGCGTCCTTCCCCGTCTGGCCAGCAGCTCCAGTTATGTTTATTTTAAATCTAATGCTGTGGGTGGCACAGTTGCACTGCAGTAGACGGAGTTTTGCACAGCAATATGGGCCCTCAAGACATGGCTCAGTTTTCCTTAGTCACTGTCTGTGAGGAGTTTATCATGTTCTCTTTAAGTCTGCGTGGGATTTCTTTGGTTACCCAGGTTTGATCCCACCACCGGAAAACTTGCATATGCTGAGTGAGTGAACCAGTGAATGAACAAGCGTTGCTCTGTAATGAATTGACACCCTGTTCAGGATGTATTCCTGCCTTAAATCTTTCATATTTATTATACTGTTCTTTTATATATATTTTCTTTACAAATTACTGGAGTTTAAGTTCATGTCAAGTACAGATCCATGCTGTTGTTCTATAGCAGAGCTGCTTTGCTATCCTGGAAAAGCTTGACATTGCAAAAGATTTTATTAAGAATGGCGGAAACACGAGATCTTGAGCTCATGAGCTCTGCTATCAGCCAGTCGGGCACCTACACGCAGACGTGATTGTTCTCCAGGTGGTTGGGACAGAAGTATTTCTCAACACTGCTGTGATAGCAGCTTCTACTGGCTGGTTGAGGCGCTGAGAGCAGGGCGTGCCTCTCCGTACACGATACTGATCCCTGCGTGAACCTGATTCATGCAGGTGAAAAGAAGCGGTTGCCACTACACACTTGTCTGAAGGGGTGTGTGTTAAGTACTGCCCTTCTCGATCAGGTTTGGGGTCTGGAGCGGTGGAGATGGAAATACAAACTGTATTAACAATAACAACAATTACAACAACAACAACAAAGCAATACGATAGTTAATGATCAATAATAATAGTAGTAGTAGTAACAAACTGGGCAGTTAGATATGACTAGATTAGGAGCAAAAGGGAAAAATGAATACATATAATTCAGCATTTAGTGGACGCTTTTATCCAAAGCGACTTACAAGACTGTGACAGTATATTGTTTAAGCAATTAAAGGTTAAGGGCCCAACAGTGGCAACCTGGCAGTGGTGGGGCTTAAACCAGCGACCTTTTGATTACTAGCTCAGCACATTAACCGCTAGGCTACAACTGCTAATTAAAAAAAAGAATATCGGAGGCACTAACACTAGTAAAAATAATAATACTGAATGAGATTTTTTACTAATCTAACTATCAGTTATGTTCTTAAAAAGTATTGATGTGGTTTATAGTCAGTCAGTATGCTGTATTAATTGATTTAAATGGCTATGAGGGATTTAAGTTAGCTTGGCCTGCTAACAACCATTATGCATAGATATATAAGCCAACAATGTAAAAATAAAAGGGTCCACTTAAATAACTTGATTGGTTTAAATCACATTTTTAGCTAATTAATATGTTTATGAGGTAGGCAAAACAAATGAATGTAGTATTTATTACTAGTTATTTAGCTAAAGGTTATAGCTTAGCTTCAGCTAAATTTACTGTTGGCTAGCGCTATTCACATTGACAATATGCAAATTGAGGCTACATGTAAACAAACGTGCTACTGACAATTACCTAAAGTGAATATTACTAATTATTTTGGTTTAAACTGCTTTAAGATGAGACAAAGACGAGCATTACTGGCTGTTTTTATGATTAGTTCAGGACATTATAATAGAAGATCTAATGCAATGCTTCGATATAATTGTGATGTTGTGATTTACATAGCAAGGCTCTTAATGCTATTTGTTTGCCTTGTACTCTTGTCACTTTTTGGATGAATGCGTCTGATAAACGCTGTACATTTAAGACAAATAATACAGATTTATGCAATAAATTCACAAATGTGTGAAAATAATAAGAATTATTTTTAATTTGAACTTTATTTCGTGCACTCGTTTTTGTGTTATGCATTTGCTTTATTAGCTAGCGGTATGTCTTACTGCAGTGTTCTAATACACATATGCACACTAGTCCACTCGTTCACTCGATGGCCTCCCACTTTGAGTAATAATAGGAGGAAGTTCTAGCGAAGTGATCCAGAAGCGATTTGAAACACAGCCAGTGTTTCCACACGCTAGCATAACAGCTCCGGTTTGTACCTTAATCAGAATCATTTAAAAGTCGTTAACACTTAAAACTTTCATTTTAATTTGCTTAATTTGTTCACTTAGCGCTACTTTAATACGTTTAATGGAGCTGTTTATGCTGTTACTGAAGCACTATTGATTAAACACAGTGTCTCACACTAGAAGCATCATGTTAATAAAGTCTGTTTTCTAATAGCACATTTATCAGTTCTTTAAGATTGTTTTATGTTATAATTGATATACTATGATCTCCTCTGTTCCTTCTTATGAATGTGAAAGCAGAACATGTACAATATCCATACAATATCCCTACAATATCCCTACAATATCCATACAATATCCATACAATATCCATGCATTCAAACTTTGGTGCTGGATTTTTTACTTTTGAGAGAGACTTGGACAACAACAAAAACCAACAACTAGATCCTCTACCAAACAACTAGATCCTCTACAACATCAAACCGTTCACTTGAAGCCCAGATCACCTAAACTAAAGCTCTCTCATCCCTGATCCATTCTGAGAAGAACCAATTTATTGCAAAAGACAGTTATACTTGGAAGAGTTGAAGGGCATTGGTAGCCCAGTGGGTAGAGCTTTGGGCTTATCAACTGAACGGTTGAGAGTTCGAATCCCAGCCCTACCATGCAGCCACTGTTGGGCTCTTGAGCAAGGCCCTTAGCCCTCTCTGCTTCGGGGCACTGTACGATGGCCGACCCTGTGCTCTGACCCCAGCATCCAAACAAACTGGGATATACATAGGAAGAATTTCATTGTACTGTACACCTGTATATGTACAGTATATATGTATATATGACAAATAAAGGCATTCTTTCATTCTAAAATAGGAAGAGGATGGCCAACCACAAGATAGATTGATACAGTTAGAATAACAATCAATGAGCCATTAGGAAGACAGGATGTTTTGGAGAAACACCATGTACATGATTGCCAGGAGTCGTGATTTGACGTTATGCCATATAATAATAATTATTATTATTATAATAATAACAATAATATCAGTAATAACAACAAAACAACATAGTAGTAATGATCAATAATAACAATAATAGTAGTACCAATAGAGGGGCGGCACTAACACACATACACACTAACACACAAAGAGGGTAGCACTGTCGCCTCATAGCAAGAAGGTCCTGGGTTCAAACCCCAGGTGGGGCGGTCTGGGTCCTTTCTGTGTGGTTTGCATGTTCTCCCCGTGACTATTTTACATGACGTTAAAATAATAGTAATAATAATAATTATAAATAGATAAAATAACTTTATTAATAAAATAATAATAGTAAGTAGTAATAGTAAATAATTACACCAATAATAATGGTAACAATTATAAAAGTAATAATAATAGTAATAATAATAGCCACAACACAACAACAAAAAATGGCTTATATTAATTACCATGAATATCTGCATGTAAAGGTGCTCGTGTGGTACAGTGGTATATTACTCTAGCCCAATACCGCTTGAATCCAGGGTTTGAATCCCCAGCGGTGCTGTTGACCTGTTGGGCGTCTACATAAAAACATGATTGGTTACGTTTTTTTTGTGGGATGGCTGAGGCATTGCAATGGATTGTCGTTCTGTCCGGGGTGTGTTAAACAGGCCCGCCACGACCCTGACCAGGATAAATCAGTAGTAAAAATGAATCTGAGTACACATACACAGCTCTAAACTGAGGCAGGTTTAACCACGGTGATACTGGAGTGGATGACATGGTACACCATGGCACAGTACCTTTCCCATCCGGTCTGTGTGCCCATGCTAGTCTGTAGCGCAGGGTAAGGTGTGTGTTTTGAGAAAGTGTAGTCGGCGTTCTTCTGTTCCTGATTACTCACCACTCGACTCTCTTTCTCGCTCAAGCCCACGGTTCAAACCTGACTAATGCACTGCACAAAAATAGAAGAAAGTCTAGCTGACATTTTTGTTTTGTGCTGTCTTCACTTTTCTGATAAAGCGTCAGATGAAGGGTAATAATCAGCGCTTAGCCGTGACCTAAAAGATTGTTGAGTGTGATGAACATACTGTATAAACACCTGAGTCTTCATCTATAATCCTAATGAATTCAGTCAGATTTCAGTTGATTTCTTAAGCTTTTGCAGTTTGTTTTTAGATGCATAGAAGGTAAATAAACATAAATGAACTTTAAATAGTACAAACCTCATTTTGGGTCCCTATGTTGACGAAGATAACACAGTCTGTGTGGCATGGTGGTGCCTCATACAGTTCCATCTGAGAAGCTCTTCCAGTAGTATGATTTCCGGCTGTATAACTTGAATCTTTTGGATTCACGGTAGATGGTAAACAATTTCAACAATTCTCTCATTATGTCTGGCACGTTGGGTCTGACAGAAAACCTAGTGACCCGTCCTGCTCCCCACTACCTACCTGGTCAGCTCCTCAGCAGAGAGGATTCTAATAAGACCTGGAGTCATAATCAGATTATTTCTACGCTCTACGTCATTGCGGTTACCGCTAGCACGCCAGCTAACGTCTCCCTCCGTGTACCGAAAACGCCTAAACTGTCCCTGACGCCCCAATTTACTTTATTTAAATAAACGACACTTGTATAATTACACCTTTATACAGATTCAACATCAATGAGAATTTATTCACATGTGAAAGGAACTCTGTTGGTTGCTCCGCATTTATTCGTCCGGCATGTTTGTAGTTTTCTGTGAGAAAATTTGTTGTGCCGCACTGAATGCTGGGATTGATCTTCAGCGCTGAGGAGGTGTCGGACGCTCCCTCGTCATTCAGTCAGATCATCACTCAGAATTAAGGCGCCTCAGTAGGAGCATTTTAAGGGAGCTAAGAATTTAGACACGCCCTCTTCTCGGGAGTGTAGGATGATGGGAAATTTGTCTGTGTAGAAAGTGAGCTAGGTTTACACACAGAGCCTTAGTGTTGAGCCACAACTGATAATACTGGTAATAACAACAATACAAATAGTGATAAAACTAAACACACAAATCTGACATATTTAGATCAACACTGACTAAAATATAGAAGCTGATCATTAATCGCTCTCTCTTTTGCAAATAAAGTAGAAACATTAAAAGAATATAAAATAAAATAGTTCTGTATGTAACTCGGATTAAAACCAGAGTTCAGTAAGACGGAGAAAACAGCGTTTGAAGAGCACCGAGCCCGGCTGGCTTGTTTACATTCCTCCTGCCAGTGACGCTAAAGACGCTCATTTAAAAAGCATTTACTTCACAACAGTCGGGCCGGTCCCTGACCCCCAACGCTAATGTTTAAATTCCTACCGAACCCATTATGAAGCAGGAGTAGAAAAAAAGATCAAGTTAAGAGGTACGAGATTTGAACAGATCGACACGTGGCGAAGGAACAAAGCAGAAACGCGGCACCGCTTCATAAATACTCCGAACTGTGGAGAGTAAAAAACACTGAATGGTAAAATGACTCTGTGTTCAAAGAGCTTTTACATTTTACACAAACGAATCTGCATCAGTGTGGAATAAGCGTCAAATCCAGGGTTACAGCTCCACATGTATCTGTGTTTATCTGGATTCTCCTCCCTGTTTCACTTTTAAACTTGTGTTACAGCTCCAGCTTCTGAGAAATGGTGAGAATCAGAATCAGCTTCTCCCAGAGTCTAAAACGCTTCTGGTTCAGAATAAAGCTTAACGTGGTTTAATGTAGTAAAAGAAGGAGACAGGAGCACTAAACTTCTCTTCATTATTACTGCTCATAAGTTCCTCCACTAATCACATTCCTCACTCGCTGTTTTACTACAATAAGTCACGCTAAGTTTTGTGCACCACCGTCACACTTCATAGGAAATAACGGCACAGTGGCGCAAAAGCAGTTTTGTCACTTCTCATGTGAATGCGCTGGTGCTGAAGGGAATACGGTATTCCAACATCAAGCATCTCCACCATTCAGAAGCGTCAGGAAACAATAAAGAAGTAAAACTAAAGTGCAGCTTTTATTGTATTTGTATTGATTTTTAACTGGTTTAATTGTATTTCAGTGTTTTTATATTACAACCCCAAATCAGAAAAAGTTGGGACAGTATGGAAAATGCAAATAAAATAAAAACACAGAGTTTCTTACACTGACTTTGACTTTTATTTGATGTCAGACAGGATGAACCTGAGATATTTTATCTTTTATCTGCTCAACTTCATTTCATTTATTAATAAACATCCATTCCTGCATTTCAGGCCTGCAACACATTCCAAATAAAGTTGAGACAGGGGCAATTTAGAGCTAGTAATGAGGCGAAACAACTAAATAATGAGGTGATGTGAACAGGTGATTGTGATCATGGTTTGGTACAAAAGCAGCATCCATGAAAAGGCTGAGAGTCTCTGATGAGTAAAGATGATCAGAGGATCCAGTTTGTCCACAAATGTGTGAGAAAATGATTGAAATGTTTAAAAACAATGAACCTTAAAGAAAGACTGGAAGGGATTTGCATGTTCTCCCTCTACAGTGCAGAATATCATTAAACCATTCAAGGAATCAGGAGGAATTTCGGTGTGTAAAGCCGCCGGGCAGCAGGGGGCACATGTACACCGTGTGTCAGCTGTCGTCCCTCCCACTACAGACCCCCAGTCAGTCGTGTGTGTGTGTGTGTGTGAGCGCCCGGCCGGCTGATAGCAGAGCTGAGATTCGAACCGTGGTAGTGTGTTTTACTGCTGCGTCACTCGAGCGCCCTGCTGCTTTTATTTTTCCAAACCTCATTTCAGATGCGCAGTTTTTGTTAAAGCAGTAATCTTATGTTGGACTGTATGAAGATGTGTGTGTGTGTGTGTGTGTGTGTGTGTGTGTGTGTGTGTGTGTGTCGACTGCATTATTGATAAAGTCAATGCCTCGGAGCTGGACTCTGCCACCGCGTCTCATTGAAACCTTAAGAGAGCCAGTGAAAAATACATGAGAGTCATCGCACACACACACACACACTCACACTTACACACACTCACACACACACACTTACACACACTCACACACACACACACTTACACACACTCACACACAAACACACACACACACTCACTACAAACTCATACACACAGAAAAACAACACTGCGATTTCTACTGTAATTAATTATGCAAAATACACACACACACACGCACACACACACACTATCTCTCTCTCTCACACACGCACACACACACACTCTCTCTCTCTCTCTCTCTCTCACACACACACACACACACACTCTCTCTCTCTCTCTCTCACACACACACACACACACACACCTTCATGCACACTCACGTGCACATTCAAAACACACACTACACACTCACACACACTCATGCACACTCAAACACATGCACACACTCAAACACGTGCTTACACACACTCCTAAACACATGCACACTAACACACACACACACACACACAGAAAAACAACACTGCGATTTCCACTGTAATCAATTATGCAAAATACAGACACACACACACACACACACACACTACACTCATACACACACACTCTCTCTCTCAAACACACACACACTACACACTCACGCACACTACACACTCACGCACACATTCAAACACGTGCTTACACACACACTTAAACACATGCACACAAACACACACACACTCATGTACACACACACAGAGAAAAGAAAGAACACTGTGATTTTCACTGTAATTAACACACATTGTGTGCAGGTACGTAACACTGTTTTGTGAACATCCAGACTTGAACACGTTGCTGTTATCTGGAGTGTGTATCGTACAGGAGTGCAGGTGTGTGTGTGTGTGTGTGTGTGTGTGCGCGTGTGTGTGTGTGTGCGTGTGCGTGTGCGTGTGTGTGTGTGTGTGTGTGTCTACACATGTATGAACTGATATTATAGTCATACATACACTCACACACACACACACACACACGCTCCCTGACCTGCTCTGGATTAAACCTGCTCTATAGCGCCATCAAGCTCTGTGTAGCTACACCTTAAACACAAACACACTGTGTAGAGTGTGTCTACACATGTATGAACTGTTATTATACTCACTCAGACACACACACACACACACACACACACTTACACTCCCAGACCTGCTCTGGATTAAACCTGCTCTATAGCACCACCAGAGCTGTTGAGTGGGGTTGAGGTCAGGGGTATGTGCTGGACAGTCATGCTGGAACAGGAGAGGACCTTCCCTAAACTGTTGCTGCATGTTGGAAGCATAAAACGTCCTTTATATAACTGATTTATTACAGCTGTTAGCGACAGTTGTGGCTGAAACACATGAATTCAGTAATTAGAGGGGGCGTCCCAATACTTTTGTCCATGTAGGTTTAACGTGTTGAGTTTGTCTGTATACATAAATCTCACGTCTACAAGTTCTGTTTAACCATCGCTTTATCCTGGTCAGGGTCACTGTGGGTCCTGATTCATTAGTTGACGGGAAGGAAACACCCAGGACAGGTTGCCAGTCCCTCACAAACCACACACACTCAAGGTATTTTTTTAGTAGATCCAGTTAACCTGACTGCATGTCTTTGTACTGTGGGAAGAAAACCCACACAGACACGGGGAGAACATGCAAACTCCACAGAAAGGACCCGGACCGCCCCACCTGGGAATTGAACCCAGGCTCACCGAAAGTCAGGAAACACCCCGGACAGGTTGCCAGTCCCTCACAAAACACACACAGACACACATTTACATTTTCAGCATTTAGCGGACGCTTTTATCCAAAGCGACTTACACAATGAGCTGAACACGATGAGCAATTGAGGGTTAAGGGCCTTGCTCAGGGACCCAACAGTGGCAACTTCGTGGTGCCGGGGCTTGAACCGGCAACCTTCTGTTTACTAATCCAGTACCTTAACCACTGAGCTATCACTGGCCCCTAGGGGAAGTTTCTTGTAGATCCAGTTAACCCGATTGAATGTTTTTGGACTATGGGAGGAAACCAGAGCACCTGAAGGAAACCCACACATTCATCTTGGTCTGATTTTATAACCCGGCTGTAACAGGGGGGTGTAAACTTTGAGAAAAGTGAAACCGAGCGCTTTGCTATTCCCGCTCATTTATATTTTAGCAGCGACGTTCCCCGCGAGAGCCAGAATGAAAGAGGAGGACGAACCCTCGCTGCTTTAAACGCCTCCGTCCGTTCACTTTAGCGTCTGAACGTCGTTGGGACGTTTGTATGAACACAGGAAGTGCGAACGTCTTCTCTTTTTTATTGCCATATGATTCATTCATTCATTTATTGTTTTCTCAGCGCTTTATCCTGGTCAGGGTCGCGGTGGGTTTAATTCACTGTTCCAAATGACCCCGGACAGGTCGCCCATTTTCAGTACCTCCAGTTATCCTGACTGCATGTGGTTGGACTGTGTGAGACACGGGGAGAACATGCAAACTCCACACAGAAAGGACCCGGACCGCTCCACCTGGGAATCGAACCCAGGACCTTCTTGCTGAGCCACCCGCAATATGACTTGGATGCAAGAAAAACCCTCAGTTCATTAAGTGGGCAGTTGTAGCCTAGTGGTTAAGGTACTGGACTAGGAATCGAAAGGTTGCTGGTTTAAGCCCCACCACTGCCAGGTTTTCATAGGTGGGCCCTTGAGCAAGGCCCTTAACCCTGAATTGCGTATACAGTATATAAAAGCGTCTGCTAAATGCTGAAAAGGGCGACAGTGGCGAGAAAAAGTGGCCACAACCACCCACCCACTCACTCATTCACTCACCCACTCACTCACTCACTCACCCACTTACCCACTTACCTACTTACTCACTCACTCACTCACCTACTTACCCACTCACTCACCTACTTACCCACTCACTCACTCACCTACTCACTCACCTATTAACTCACCCACTTACCTACCTACTCACTCACTCACCCACTCATCTACTCATTCACTAACTTACAAACTTATCTACCCATTTACTCACCTATTAACTCGCCCACTTACCTACTCACTCACCTACTTACCCACTCACTCACTTACTCACCTATTAACTCACCCACTTACCTACTCACCCACTCACTCACCCACTTATCTACTCACTCACTCACCTATTAACTCACACTCACTCACTCACTTGTTTACTCTCACTCACACACCCACTCATCTACTCATTCACTCACCTATTAACTCACCCACTTACCTACTCACCAACTCACTCACCTACTTACCCACTCACTCACTTACTCACCTATTAACTCACCCACTTACCTACTCACTCACTCACTCACTTATTTATCTACGCATTCACTCACCTATTAACTCACCCACTTACCTACTCACCCACTCTCACCCACTTATCTACTCACTCACTCACTCACCTATTAACTTACACTCACTCACTCACTTGTTTACTCTCACTCACTCACCCACTCATCTACTCATTCACTCACCTATTAACTCACCCACTTACCTACTCACTCACTCACCCACACACTCATCCACTCACTCACCTATTAACTCACCCACTTACCTACTCACTAACTCACTCACCCACTCATTTACTCACGCCCCTTTTGACAGGT
>NC_085992.1:51864624-51884624 GCF_030014385.1 Trichomycterus rosablanca
CGGCCAATGCTCATTGATGCACGTGGGGAGCGAAGGCTGGTCCGTGTGGTCCGATCCAACAGACGAGCTCCTGTAGCTCAGACTGCTGAAGAAGTTCATGCTGGTTCTGATAGAAAGGAGTCAGAATACACAGAGCAGCACAGTTTGTTGTGTATGGAGCTGCAGAGCTGCAGACCAGTCAGGGTGCCCATGCTGACCCCTGTCCACCACCGAAAGCACCAACAATGGGCACGTGAGCATCAGAACTGGACCACAGAACAATGGACCACGGAGCACACTGGGGAACACACGGCACCAGGATGCATTATGGGAAGAAGGCGAGCGGGCGGAGGCGGTGTGATGCTCTGGGCGACGTTCTGCTGGGAGACCTCGGGTCCTGCCGTCCACGTGGACGTTACTCTGACACGTAGCTCCTACCTGAGCATCGTTACAGACCATGTTCACCCTCTCATGGAGACGCTTCCCTGATGGCAGGATGAAGCTCCCTGCCACAAAGCTAAAATGCTTCAGGAACGGTTTGAGGAGCACAATGACCAGTTTGAGGTGTCGACTCGGCCTCCAGATTCCCCAGATCTCAATCCAGTCGAGCATCTGTGCGATGTGCTGGACAAACGAGTCCGATCCATGGAGGCTCCACCTCACAACTTACAGGAGTTAAAGGATCTGCTGCTGACATCTTGGTGCCAGATACCACAGCACACAGAACCAAACAGAACAGAACCAAACAGAACAGAACCAAACAGAACAGAACCAATCAGAACCGAACAGAACAGAACCGAACAGAACAGGACAGAAACAAACAGAACAGAACCAAACTGAACAGAACCAAACTGAACAGAACCAAACTGAACAGAACCAAACAGAACAGAACCAAACAGAACAGAACAGAACCAAACAGAACAAATCGAAACAGAACAAAACTAAACAGAACAGAACAGGACCAATTTGATCTACATTGATGCCTTAAGACGTGTTTGTTTACATTAAGCGTATAGAATGAACCTTTAGGGACAGTGGGAGCCTAGTGGGTAGAGCTTTGGGCTGCCAATCGAAAGGTTGAGAGTTCAAATCCCAGATCTGCCATGCAGCCACTGTTGGGTCCTTGAGAACTCTGTCAGCTCAGTCTTTTGAATCCGGCTCTTACTGAAAAGTGGAAAGTTTGTGATAAACGTTACTCAGTGTGTAGAGCGCAGGGTCAGCCGTCGTACAACACTCTTGGAGCCAAGAGGATTAAAGCTGGGAATCAAACCCACAGCCTTACGATTGTGGGTCCCGTAGGCACAGCAACTTCAGACTCGACTTGGACTCGTTTCAAATGACTCGGACTCGAATCATTACGCAAAAAATTACTCATAAACAACAAAAGTCTCTAGCGTCAGCATGTGTTAACATTAATTACGTGTGATAATTATATATAGATCTAATTATTATTATTATAAATATTCTGCTCTCTAATAATAATAATAATAATAATAATAATAATAATAATAATAATAATAATAATAATAATAATAATAATTATTATTATTACCCCAAAGGTGGCGACATGTCCCGGCACCGTGTGCCTGGAGAGAATGCAAATGTACGTGTACTGTTAGTGTGAGTTTGTGTGTGTGAGTTTGTGTGTGTGAGTTTGTGTGTGTGAGTTCGTGTGTGTGAGTTCGTGTGTGTGAGTTCGTGTGTGTGTGTGTGTGTGTGTGTGTGTGTGTGTGTGTGTGTGTGTGTGTGTGTGTGTGGATTAGTAGATGTATAGTAGCAGCGGTGAGCTCACACACAGCGGGCAGTAAGAGGATTACACCGCACGCGCCCAGGACGCAAGTCCACTAGTGACCCTCCTACACACGTCCGGACAGTCGTACTGTACACACACCACACGCCGCCTAAGCTCAGGCCAGCACGCGCCGTCTTTATCCACTCACACACACACACACACACACACAATAATGCTATAGAGGTAAACAATCACCTTCAGACTCTTCACCTCTGTGCAGCTCTTAACCTCTCGCTTTTAAACACCAGATGCTTTTTTCTCCGCCGTGTTCGACCTTCTTTCATTCAGTAAAATCTCCTCGTCTCCTCGTTCTCTCTGCGGCTTCACGTATAATAGCAGCAACCGGAGGTGTAAACAACATCGACCTGGTATAAAGAACCCAGACCGAGGTTACAGACGTAAGGAATCTGTAGCACAAAGTACAACGAAGCCGGCGGTTCTCAACCAGGGAGCCTTGGTGCGCCTACAGGGGGTCTCAGTGCATTTAATTAAGAGTAAAACAGAGTAAACAGAGTAAAAATAATCACATATGGTGAGGCAGGAAAATAAACAAACTATTAGCGTACGAGAGAAGTGTTGTGATGTCATAACTCTGTTTTAAACAGCCTATAATAGGCAAGCCGTAGCCTAGTGGTTAGGGTACTGGACTAGTACTAGTAACCAGAAGGTTGCTTGTTCAAGCCCCACCACTGTCATGTTGGGCCCTTGAGCAAGGCCCTTAACCCTCAATTGCTCAGATTGTATACTGTAACTGCAATGTAATTCGCTCTGGATAAAAGCGTCCGCTAAATGCCCAAAATGTAAATGTAAATGTATCTACGTTCGCCCACCTCGAAAGAGCAAAGGTCAACGGATGGCGAGTATGAAAGGTGTTGATACAGATCCTGCTGAAGCAGATCTAGGTGAGGAAGCTCCTACCATCCGTTCACCAGAAATAAACCCACAACATGAACCACAATCAGAAAATACCCAGATGTATACCTTCATCACGGATTCATAACATTTACATTGTCAGCATTTAGCAGACGCTTTTATCCAAAGTGACTTACAGTACTGTGACACTTGAGCAATTGAGGGTTAAGGGCCTTGCTCAAGGGCCCAACAGCAGCAACCTGGCAGTGGTGGGGCTTGAACCAGCGACCTTCTGATTACTAGTCCAGTACCTTAACCACTAGGATACAGCTTGATTCATCAAATGTAACACGAGCAGGAACACAAAACCTTTTATCATCCTTGATGAAAGTGCAAGAATAAGATCATAATCCATATCAAGGGCGCCCAGAACATTTTTTGGAACGCAGAGGGGTAACGACCTCAAGAAATGTTCCTGTTAAGTGTGAAGAAACCTCGAGTCCGAGTCAGCAAGGCACAAAAGCGAAAAAAGTACAAGTCATCGCCGAGCTGTTGTTTTTAATAAAATACACCGTTGTAGTTTTTTCTTTTCTCTGCTCAGTGGTGCAGAACTGCTTATCGCCCTGCTAGTGGCAAAAATCATCCGTGGTCAGAATAAAGATCAGCGATAAACTGGCCAGTTGGGAAATAAACGTTTAATAAAGTCAACATGTTAAAGGAACTTAAACTCACAGCGCAGGTAAAATCCTACGGTTCTGCTAACTGGTAGCGCTTTTCCACTAAAAGAACCCTGGTTCTGGTTCTTGAACCGGTTCTGTTCAGGTTTCTTAGAACCTTGGTGTTTTGTAGAGACTGACCCGCGTTTCCACCAGTTTTTGGGAACCAAGCCTGCGTCATCAACGGTGGGCGTTACATAAAGAAAGTAAAGAGCAACATGATAGTGGAGCGTGTAGATTAACTGTGGGGATTTGTGCTGCTGTTACAGATGTTGGTTTTGATGTAAAAAGCATGGCTCAGCTGTAGGTGATAAGAAGACGTGACGTGTTTGTCTCAGTTGTTGTTTTCTTTAGTTCATTGACGTGAGAAGCGTTTTGCGCTTCACTCTCACCGCGACTCTCGGTGCTAATAACCGATTTGCTCAGCGCTCGACCTGAGCGATAAAACATCACTAAAGTTCTCCCACCCCTGAGTTACTGGTTTATAGTTTCCTCGTCTTCTACCTCTCCTGGTGGCCTCCTGTCATAACTACGTTAAAGATGCTCACAAGACGTGTATAAAAACATTTTAATTACCGTTTTAACCACCGACTGCACTGTTTACACACCTGTACGTCTGCTTGTCAGTTTGCTAATATTTAACCAAAAATACACCATGAAATATTTACATTTTCAGCATTTAGGAGACGCTTTTATCCAAAGCGACTTACAGTACTGTGATGCTATACAGTCTAAGCAATCGAGGGTTAAGGGCCTCGCTCAGGGGTTCAACAGTGGCAACCTGGCAGTGGTGGGGCTTGAACCAGCGACATTTCGATTACTAGTCCAATACTTTAACCGCTAGGCTACAACTGCCCAAAATATGCATAAACTTGGCCACCTGAAACAACTGTTGGGATCCGGGTTCCAATCTCAGGGGTCACGCTGGACGGCCGGGCGTCTGTATGGTTATGATTGGTTATGTCTGGTGGAAGGGAAGAAGGTGGGAAGAGGGGGGATGAAGCCCTGCAATGGTTTGGTGCCTGGTCCACGGGTTTTCAGCTTTATGCCCAGTTTTTATGGCTGAAACTGGACCCACTGTGTCCATGACCAAGATAGATAAGTCACAAAAAGTTACAGGTCTCGAGTGCTCAAGTCGAAGGTGATTGGACTTTTTAGGTTCTGATGGGAGTCCCAGGTATTTATTCTCTAGTGGGGTTGTCACCACATTGCTGACCTCTAGTGGTGACAGCACTGTTATGCTACGTTCATTTGCTCAATTTTGTCACGTCGCCAACGTTAGCTTTACCTCGCGTCGCCGGAAATGACATCATTTCAGCTTTTTGGATGAGGGGTAAAACACCTTCAAGAACCTAAAAGAACTGATCTCCGTTATCCCCCGTCTCTGTGCAGCGCCACCGATCGGCCTGCAGAGGGTGCAATTGCACCAGTTACGAGGAATCCCTATGGCCCTCCCTCCCTCAGACGAGCCAATCGCTATCCGTATAGGCACCCCCACAGGACCACCACGGAGCAGGTATTATTTAGGTGGTGGATGATTCTCAGCACTGCAGTGACACTGACATGGTGGTGGTGTGTTAGTGTGTGTTGTGCTGGAATGAGTGGATCAGACACAGCAGCGCTGCTGGAGTTTTTAAATACCGTGTCCACTCACTGTCCACTCTATTAGACACTCCTACCTAGTTGGTCCACCTTGTAGATGTAAAGTCAGAGACGATCGCTCATCTATTGCTGCTGTTTGAGTCGCTCATCTTCTAGACCTTCATCAGTGGTCACAGGACGCTGCCCACGGGGCGCTGTTGGATGGATATATTTTTGGTCGGTGGACTATTCTCAGTCCAGCAGTGACAGTGAGGTGTTTAAAAACTCCAGCAGCGCTGCTGTGTCTGATCCACTCATACCAGCACAACACACACTAACACACCAGCACCATGTCAGTGTCACTGCAGTGCTGAGAATCATCCACCACCTAAATAATACCTGCTCTGTGGTGGTCCTGTGGGGGTCCTGACCATTGAAGAACAGCATGAAAGGGGGTAACAAAGCATGCAGAGAAACAGATGGACTACAGTCAGTAATTGTAGAACTACAAAGTGCTTCTATATGGTAAGTGGAGCTGATAAAATGGACAGTGAGTGTAGAAACAAGGAGGTGGTTTTAATGTTATGGCTGATCGGTGTAGATGAAACTGGAACACGCCCTGTCGTAGACATTTCGGATTACTTCTGCATTTTTTTAGCGTAAGTTTGGTTTTGCAGCGGTAGCTTAAATTCATGCTAGAAAAAAGTAACACTTTTGCCACCAGTGCTGGCATCTCAAGTTTGAGGGTTCGAATCTCAGCTCTGTCTATATGGACAATGATCGGCTCGTCCAGGTTCGAACGCAGGGCGATAAGTGATCGATGATTTGGGCGCCAAGAGGCGAATAATCGCTGCCAGGCTGAACGTAGCATAACAGTGTTGTCACCACTAGAGGTCAGCAATGTGGTGACGACCCCACTAGAGAATAAATACCTGGGACTCATCAGCTTTAAGAACTGAAGAAGCTTTTCAGATGAGCGGTTAAAGAACCTAAAAAAAAGTCCAGTCACCTTTGACTCAAGTACTGGACTAGGATTCAGAAGGTTGCCGGGTCAAGCCCCACACCTGCCAAGCAACCCTCAATTGCTCAAACTATGTTCAGTCAGAATTGTAAGTCGCTTTAGATAAAAGCGTCAAAAAATCTCTCGCTCGTCGGGTTTTTTCGAGGTTATTCGCTGAGCGAGTCGAGACTCGTTCGTACCCCCCTTTATACCCCCTCTCGCTCTGTCCTCCTCTCTGTGCCCTCCTCCTGACGTTCTTTCCTCGTTTTCTTCCGCCGCCCGCCGTCAGCTGGGTGACGGAACGCTGCTGTTTGTTCTCTGTGTCGGCAGGATACGGTCCTCCCGCCTCCTTCCTCGTCGTTCTGTACCGATGATCGTGGCGTTCGCGCCGCCGCGGCCTTGATCTTCGGGTTCGTTCGGGCGTCGTCGATTAAGATTGCGATTTCGGACTTTTATTTTGGTATACAGCCACCTGCTGGTGTGTCGTGGAAACTCCGGCGTGAAGCTGGTAGAGGACGTGAGGGGTTAATCGTGATGTTCTTCGTGGGCTGTTATTTATCCCAAAGCCGAGACTCTTTATTATTGTTTATCTTTATGAATGTGCAGGTCACGGTGTGTGTGTGTGTGTGTGTGTGTGTGTGTGTGTGTTGTTCCTGCTTGCTTCCAGTATATTAAACTCTGTAGCTCGGTGCAGAATAAAACATAATACGGGTACAATGATGCCCACATATCGTATCGCGGGTAACGCCAGTGCCGAACAACACCAAGCGTCCCAGGGACCCTGACCCTGAGTGGTATGAAGAGATATACTCAGTATATATACACTTCCAATCAGAAATATTCAACTCCTCAAATAAAATAAGGACTCTAGAGCATTTCTGCAGAGCTGGATTTTACTTTAAATGACGTCTTTATCAGTTAAATAAAGCAGCAAATGAAGAAAGAAAATAAAGATTATTACCTTAGTATTATTATTATGCTGTTTTGTGCATTAAATCCTCAGTTTTATTGGCTGAGAGTCTAAAGTACAGAGATCAGCAACAAGTCTGTCGTGAGCAGATAAGAAACATCAGTTAGCACAGAATGGAGGTTCCAAAGTCCAACACCGATTGTAATGTGACTAGAGCAGTATAAAGAGAGGGCCATAGTATCTGTTCCTTGTTCTTCAGCTATTCCACAGCTGTAAGAACCCACGACCGTGCCAATAAATTCTCCAATCCAGCCATCTGTAATCTTTGTTTTCATTGATCATCTCATCTTATTTTTCCTTATTATTCACCCTGTCCATAATATCGCTGATCTTAAACACTGCAGCCAGTCTGTAGGACCTAAAGTTGGGTTACAACATGATTAACCCATTGGAAACTCAAATGATGTGTTATAACACCTCAAACACCACTCAGAGATTCAATCATTGAAAGTGAGTAAAAACTCCAGCAGCGCTGCTGTGTCTGATCCACTCATACCAGTACAACACACACTAACACACCACCACCATGTCAGTGTCACTGCAGTGCTGAGAATCACCCACCACCTAAATAATACCTGCTCTGTGGGGGTCCTGTGGGGGTCCTGACCATTGAAGAACAGCATGAAAGGGGGTAACAAAGCATGTAGAGAAACAGATGGACTACAGTCAGTAATTGTAGAACTACAAAGTGCTTCTATATGGTAAGTGGCTGATCAGTGTATCAATGCTAATGTTTCTCTATGTTTCTTTTTTCTTGTGTTCCATGTTCTGGGATCTGATCACTTCTCCGCTGCGCTCTGGACACAGGTAAGTTCATCCATGCTTTTAGAACCTTTCATGACGAGCGTTACTGGAAAAGCTCCTCGTGGTGTTTATCTGGTTCTGTCTGATTAATCGATCCGTTACCTGCTGTTTCACTACAGCTGTGCTCCAGTACAGATGTTAGCATGTGTGTGGTTCAGTTTTTGCTGTGTTGACTTTAATAACACATGAATACTTTTGTGATATTAAGAACTGGTTTGTGAGTGTGAGGAGCGACTAGGTCACGTCATTAAAAGAAATATAAATAAATAAACATACTTATATGAATAGTTTTAGGATTTTTATTATAATTATTCCTGATTTAGGTCCCAGTTTGTTTGTGTGGCTGTGTCCCAATTGTATATAGACCATTTACCCTACATAGTGCACATTAATAGCTGATAAATGAAATGAAATCCTGTACATTTGCATAAACGTGTCCATCTTTAATGTGTAGGAACACTAAATTATCCGAATGTACTTTTTGTACCCAATTATGATGATATAAAGCTCTAACACTTGAATTAGCGTCTCTATCATGACTAGTTTGTGATTTAAATCATAAAAATGCAATAAAGTTGTTCAGTTCGGGTTAGAAACGCAGCGCTCTCTGTAAACAGACCTGACGCATGAGCACCGAGGGTGGGTTGAGACTGAAATAAACAGCTCCTGCACCCTGTACCGCTCACACAAATGAATTTCTGTGACCTGACGGCGTCTATGGAACACTTACCGATTTGTCAGGGGTTTTGCTAAATTGTTTAGACATTGACGTCTGTATTTTAAAGTTTCTTTATTAGGTCACAGCAGTGAGGAGGTCAAATATAATGATGTTTCTGGCTCCAGTGGTTCCAAGGGGCTACTGTGGTATCATAAACAATGTCCATTTAGCACCAGAGTCGACTGTGTTTTTTATTTGAAAGCCGTAATGATTGTGGTGGAGTGAAAGGCTTTTGAAGGCGTCCGTAATAATACTAGCTGGTGGAATCTAAACAAACCGGTCCGGCTCTTTGTGTTTCTAATCTAATGTAGGTTTTGGTGTGATATGTAAACACACAAGTACATGTTTTTTTATTTTTCATCAGATTTTCTTTCACTTTTTACTATTTGCTTAGCACATCCTTAAAGAACACCCTAAATATGTTAAGGAAGTACCTGGAACCATAAAAAACTCCTTACACAAGAAAATATTACAATAGCACTAATGTATCTTGCAGGACTTAAAATTCTGTGGGTTTGAATCTAAGAGGATCTTAAATATTCAATAAATTATGATACACACTGATGAGGCATAGCATTATGACCACCTTCCTAATATTGTAGTGGTCCCCCTTTTGCTGCCAAAACAGCCATGACCCATTGAGGCCTGGACTCCACTACATTTACATTTACATTTTCAGCATTTAGCAGACGCTTTTTATCCAAAGCGACTTACACAATGAGCAATTGAGGGTTAAGGGCCTCGCTCAGGGACCCAACAGTGGTAACTTGGTGGTGGCGGGGCTTGAACTGGCAACCTTCTGTTTACTAGTCCAGTACCTTAACCACTGAGCTATCACTGACCCCTGAAGGTGTGCTGTGGTATCTGGCACCAAGATGTCAGCAGCAGATCCTTTAACTCCTGTAAGTTGTGAGGTGGAGCCTCCATGGATCGGACTCGTTTGTCCAGCACGTCCCACAGATGCTCGACTGGATTGAGATCTGGGGAATTTTAAGACTGGTTGTTGTGCTCCTCAAACCGTTCCTGAAGCATTTTAGCTTTGTGGCAGGGAGCTTCATCCTGCTAAAAGAGGCCACAGTTGTCAGGGATACCTTCTTCCATTGCTCTTTGGTCCATTTCTGATGCTCACGTGCCCACTGTTGGTGCTTTCGGCGGTGGAAAGCCATGTGTTTTGGTGCAGCGAGGGCCGCGGTTTAACTGGGGAGTTATCGTCCCCAGTTTCCGCTGTAAATCTATTTGAGATCCTTTGGATGGAACGGGAGACGTGCAGCAGCATCGTAATGCAACGCCAACACGGACCAAAATCTTACAGGGTGGCGTTTTAAGAGCAAAGCGGTGTTTCTGTGACCTTAAAGTGACCTTGCTGTCTTGGTCAGGAGGACATGAGGGGTCAGAGGGACAGGAGGGTCGTGTCCAGTGAAGTCGGTGTGTAGAGGAACCTTTGTGAGAAAACGTGGTGAAGTACCGATCTCGTGGGTAACGTACACATCTGTGACGGGGCTGTTAATCCTGAGAGGTACAGGGTGCAGGTGCTAGACTGGCCTGCCTGCAGCCCAGACTCGTCTTCCATTAAAAAAGTGTGAAGCATTATGAGTGAAGTACAACAAGAGAGACCAACTGGTGTCTGTAATTCTGAAGCAGTTATGAGTTTTGAATGCGTCTACACGGCGGATTCCAAAAGTATTTGGCCACCTTGAGCTTTTGTGCACATTATCATGATCTAAGCTTTGTGTATCTTTAGAATGGAACCACGTCTTTGTCGGTCTGATGTTCTCCTTTTAGGGGTCTGATGTTCTCCTTTTTGGGGTATGATGTTCTCCTTTTTGGGGTCTGATGTCCTCCTTTTTGGGGTCTGATGTTCTCCTTTTTGTAGTCTGATGTCCTCCTTTTTGTAGTCTGATGTTCTCCTTTTTGTAGTCTGATGTCCTCCTTTTTGGGGTCTGATGTTCTTTTAGGGGTCTGATCTCCTTTTTTTGGGTCTGATGTTCTCCTTTTTGAGGTCTGATGTCCTCCATTTAGGGGTCTGATCTCCTTTTTTTTTGGGTATGATGTTCTCCATTTAGGGGTCTGATGTCCTCCTTTTTGGGGTCTGATGTTCACCTTTTTGTAGTCTGATGTCCTCCTTTTTGGGGTCTGATGTTCTCCTTTTTGGGGTCTGATGTCCTCCTTTTTGGGGTCTGATGTTCTCCTTTTTGGGGTCTGATGTTCTCCTTTTTGTAGTCTGATGTCCTTTTTGTAGTCTGATGTTCACCTTTTTGTAGTCTGATGTTCTCCTTTTTGTAGTCTGATGTCCTCCTTTTTGGGGTCTGATGTTCTCCTTTTTGGGGTCTGATGTTCTCCTTTTTGGGGTCTGATGTTCTCCTTTTTGTAGTCTGATGTCCTTTTTGTAGTCTGATGTTCACCTTTTTGTAGTCTGATGTCCTTTTTTTGGGGTCTGATGTACTCCTTTTTGGGGTCTGATGTCCTCCTTTTTTTGGGGTCTGTTGTCCTCCTTTTTGGGGTCTGATGTCCTCCTTTTTTTGGGGTCTGATGTCCTCCTTTTTTGGGGTCTGATGTCCTCCTTTTTGGGGTCTGATGTTCTCCTTTTTGGGGTCTGATGTTCTCCTTTTTGGGGTCTGATGTCCTCCTTTTTGTAGTCTGATGTTCCTCCTTTTTGTAGTCTGATGTTCCTTCTTTTTGTAGTCTGATGTTCCTCCTTTTTGTAGTCTGATGTCCCCCTTTCTGGGGTCTGATGTTCTCCTTTTTGGGGTCTGATGTCCCCCTTTCTGGGGTCTGATTCCCTCCTTTTTGGTGTCTGATTCCCTCCTTTTTAGGGTCTGATTCCCTCCTTTCTGAGGTCTGATGTTTTCCTTTTTGAATGGCCTGAGGCTAACTGTGTTAGCTTAGTTAGAGTCTGATTCCCTCCTGTTTTGGGGTCAGATTTCCTCCCTTTTGGGGTCTGATGTCCTCTTTTTTGGGGTTTGATGTTTTTGTCAGAATGAACCTTTGCGTTGTTTGAACACTGCGCCTCGATGTCATTCGACGGGCGGCCGAGAACCTCCCACTGCTGCCATGAATCGTGGCTGGGTGGCATGTCGGCGCAAACCTAAATTCGACCGTTAGCACTTTTGCCTCGTGCAGCCTTGCCAGGGAGTCAGATGCCTACGCTTCCTGCCCATCCTTTTCCTCCTATCTGGAAAATTCTCTTGTATATCGGTCACGTTTAAAGGTTTTATTAATAGTATAAAGTGTAATAATGGGTGCTGGGAGATTTCGGGGGGTGATTTTGGGCGGAGCGTGTTCCCTCCTGAGTCGATTCTTTTCTCCTCCCTGATTTTTGGAAGCAAATATTTTGCTCTTTTTTTTCTTCACTTCTCTCCGACTCCCCCTGTTTGCCCCTCACGTACACTCCCTAACACATGTCCCCTACACACACACACACAGACACACACACACACACACACACACACACACACACACACACACACAC
Organism: Trichomycterus rosablanca; assembly: GCF_030014385.1. Lineage (NCBI taxonomy): Eukaryota > Metazoa > Chordata > Actinopteri > Siluriformes > Trichomycteridae > Trichomycterus > Trichomycterus rosablanca. The sequence continues at coordinate 51,876,506 of NC_085992.1, forward strand.
ACACACACACAGTGCAGCCGCAGGAATGTGTGTGTGGAGGAGGAACTGCCCTGAACCCGTTCCATCCAGCTTTTCTGTTTGTCTCTCTCGCGCCGGTGCTCTATCGCTCTTGTTTTCTCTCGCTCGGTGGACGAGTCTAATTTGAATGACGGGGAGAGAGAGGGAGGAAATTCGGCAGACCCCCGGGGAGCGGTGATTTTTTTAGGGGTAGGGGTGGGGGGTGTTAAGACGAGCGATTTTGCACGCCCTCCGTGTCTGTTTGTGAAGTGTGACTGGCGTGTGTGTGTGTGTGTGTGTAAGGGTGGCACTAAGTAACCCTCGTTCTCTCTGTAACGTCGACACCACTTCAGGCTCTCACGTCAACATGCCCGGCCCTATTGGCGAGCCCGGTCGTCCGTCATGAACCCGGCCGCTCTGATTGGCTGAGGGAGCGGCGATCGGCGTGCACCGGCGGGCTGCTTGCCAGACCCTGAACGGATCACAGAGGAACGCTAAGCGAGCTTCTCTGTGTTCTTTGTCTTGGCACAAAGAGCAGCCATGGCGTACGTTCCTACCCACTCTGTCACGTTTGTTGCCCTCCGCCGACACACTGGCGTAACGCTGGCGTCACAGCAACCCCGAGGAGCCGCATGCCGAGGGAAGCAATCGAATCATTAGCCAGCGTGATGTAGAGCGCGTGAGGAGCCGGAGTTTTTTATTCGCCACCCTGTTGTTGAACAGAGATAAACACGCTGGTGTTACAGCGACGCCGGCCAGTCAGAGGAGCTGCACACTAGGTGGTGCTATAAACCTGGAACAGTGGTCAGCTAGGAGTTCAGCTACTGTGATTATTAGGGTTTCTCTGTGGAGTTTGCATGTTCTCCCCTACCTAATGAATCATGGGTAACCTGTACCCACATGTCATATCATCCTAATAAAACGAACCACATTTATTATTATTTACCCCTCGTACACGACAGATCACATCATTTTACTCTTGTTATGAAATGATTTTATTAATGAATTTTATTTTGTTAGTTCCTGCTGTATTTTACTGTATTATATTGTTACCATACACACACAGTGGAGTAAAAACTCATTTCAGTATTTAAGGTACTGGACTAGTGATCAGAAGGTTGCTGGTTTAAGCCCCACCACTGCCAAGATGCCACTGTTGGACCCCTGAGCACGGTCCTTACCTTCTATTTCTTGCATTTTATTCAGTCACCGTTGTAAGTTGCTTGGCTTTTTTAGCCTGCCCACCCTTCCCTTAATATTAACCGTGCAGGTGTCAGACAGGCTGATAGCACCATTGTGATCCGAGCCCTGGATCTTTGGATTTCAGTAATGAGTCTGATATTTCCTTCTTTGGTTGGATGTTCTCCTTTGTAGGCTCCTCTTTTTGGGGTCTGATGTTCTCTTTTTGGGGTCTGATGTTCTCCTTTCGGGGTCTGATGCCCTCTTTTTTGGGGTCTGATGTCCTTTTTGAGGTCTGATGTCTTCCTATTTGGGGTCTGATGCCCTCTTTTGTAGGGTCTGATGTCCTCCTTTTTGTGGTCTGATGTCCTCCTTTTTAGAGTCTGAGGCCCTCCTGTTTTGGGGTCTGATGTTCTCCTATTAGGGGTCTGGTGTCCTCTTTTTTAGGGGTCTGATCTCCCTTTTTAGGGTTTGTCTTTCTATTTGGGGTCTGATGTTCTTCTTTTAGGTTTTGATGTTTCTCCTTTTTGGGGTCTGGTGCCCTCTTTTAGGGGTCTGATGTCCTTTTAGGGTCTGATCTTCTCTTTTTGGGGTCTGATGTTCTCCTTTAGGGGTATGATGCCCTCCTTTTTGGGGTCTGATGTCTTTCTTTTTGGGGTCTGTTTCCCTCTTTTTAGGGGTCTGATGTTCCTCCTTTTTAGGGTCAGATGCCCTCCTTCTTGGGGTCTGATGCCTTCCTTTTATGTGGTCTTATGTTCCTCATTTTAGGGGTCTGATGTCTTTCTTTTTGGGGTCTGATGCCCTCCTTTTGGGGTCTGATTCCCTCATTTTGGGGTCTGATATCCTCCTTTTTGGGGTCTGATGTTCTTCTTTAGGGGTCTGATGCCTTCTTTAGGTTGTGATGTTCTGGTTTTGGGGTCTGATATCCTCCTTTTTGGGGTCTGATGTTCTCTTTTAGGGTCTGATGCCCTCTGTTTGAGGTTATGGAAGTGGCCACTCTAGCAGAGAGGCAGTTTTAGGAAAATCTGTTGAAAGTAATGAATGGTGGTACACGGTATAAGGAAATGTAATAAACATTTGAAGGCGATCTGTTATTTTATCTTGTTTTTATTCTTGTTTTGTTCCTGTGAGGTTTGGAAGGGAATGATGTGAACCTCTGAGGCGATGTGAGGGGGCTCAGATATTCATATTTTAAAAAGCTCACGGCCAACACAGACACTTTGGTTTGATAAACCACTAGTATTTAGTTAAAAGGATCAATAAATGAATCTATATTATTAAAATTAATGTATAAAATGTTGAAGTAAAATGGTGAGCTGTCGCTTTAAGAGAGTCACTAGCTTGTCGAGTGTTCTGATTGGCTGGTTAGGAGAGCTGAGGACAGCGCGGTGTGTGTGTGAGCGCGTGCGGGATGGCGTCGCCATGGTGACGGACGGCTTAGGAACCGAAAGCCAGATGGGCGCTCGCGGTCTGTCATCTCTGAGGAGAGAACACACACACACACACACACACACACACACACACACACACACACACACCTACACCTCTGCTGTGTGTGTGTGTGTGTGAGCGCACCTGAATCGTCTTGTCATGTATAATGCATTTCAATGAGCTCTGATCCTCCGTTCTAGCTATAAATCAGTGTGTGTGTGTGTGTGTGTGTGTGTGTGTGTGTTATCGTACTGCCCTGCCCCCCATTAGTTAACCAAACCAGTCAGGACCTACCAGCCCCCATTACATTATCACCCCACACATCCACACACACACACACACACACAGGCTGGATGGACTGAGGGTAAATAGAACAGAAAGGTGGATATGAAGTGGTGTGTGTGTGTGTGTGTGTGTGTGTGTGTGTGTGTGTGACAACACAGTAATCCCGAGAAGAGGGCGTGTCTAAATACTTAGCTCCCTTAAAATGCTCCTACTGAGGCGGCTTAATTCCGAGTGATGATCTGACCGAATGACGAGTATGATGGGACGATCATAAGTCTTTCATAATTGACCCTAAAATTTCTTACCCTTTAAACCAGAGATGTTCACAAGTCACAGAGTCATGGTTTAATATAATCTACACAAAACATATATTATAAATGTAGTGTAGAAATAAAGAAATAATCATTAAGTTCAGATAAAAACAACAACAGATTAGCGAGTGTATTTAGCCGTTTTACTTCGTGTCTTTACTTTCCTCCTCATTGTGTAAATGAATGTAATTTCTGTAACAAGAAGGTTCCAGTTTAAAGCTTCAACTGATACGTTTTGTTTTCATTACAGAACAAAAGCGCTCGATAAATCACGGCACAGCGGCCAAAATCCCAAACACAGCAAAAACCATCATAACCGCTGCTTACCTTAGCTTCTGTTCTTCCAGATGCTATTACATTTATAAGCGTGCGTCCCATTAGGAACAGAATCCGTTATTTTGTAAACGTGCTTATAATTAAAAACCTCCAAACTTTTCCCGGTCGTGAAGTAAAACAGGAAGTGGTTAGAAAGCCGATCGAGCGTTTCATTACCACGTCATCTGTGTGACGCAAACTGAATAAATGCAAATAACAGCATTTCTTACTAACAATTACAATCAGAAGCTCTGATTGGTTCAGAAAGCGTCTTTCAACCATCAGCACCGATTCTGTAGGAGCGTTCCATTCACCCCGGTTGTTCCTGTGAAGTGCACTACGTAGGGTATTCCACCATTTTAAGTAGGAAGCGACGCTTCATCACTACACCAGAAGCTGCTGGAACATTTACACATTGTGTGTGTTGTGGGTTAAGACGGCCGGAGCGTTATTGTTATTATTATTATTATTATTATTATTATTATTATTATTATTATTATTATTATTATTATTATTATTATTATTATTATTAGAGAGCAGAAGATGACACGATCAGAATGATGTCGGATCATATATATATATATATATATATATATATATATATATATATATATATATATATATATATATATACAGTGTATCACAAAAGAAAGTACACCCCTCACATTTCTGCAAATATTTCATTATATCTTTTCATGGGACAACACTATAGACATGAAACTTGGATATAACTTAGAGTAGTCAGTGTACAGCTTGTATAGCAGTGTAGATTTACTGTCTTCTGAAAATAACACAACACACAGCCATTAATGTCTAAATAGCTGCAACATAAGTGAGTACACCCCACAGTGAACATGTCCAAATTGTGCCCAAATGTGTCGTTGTCCCTCCCTGGTGTCATGTGTCAAGGTCCCAGGTGTAAATGGGGAGCAGGGCTGTTAAATTTGGTGTTTTGGGTACAATTCTCTCATACTGACCACTGGATATTCAACATGGCACCTCATGGCAAAGAACTCTCTGAGGATGTGAGAAATAGAATTGTTGCTCTCCACAAAGATGGCCTGGGCTATAAGAAGATTGCTAACACCCTGAAACTGAGCTACAGCATGGTGGCCAAGGTCATACAGCGGTTTTCCAGGACAGGTTCCACTCGGAACAGGCTTCGCCAGGGTCGACCAAAGAAGTCGAGTCCACGTGTTCGGCGTCATATCCAGAGGTTGGCTTTAAAAAATAGACACATGAGTGCTGCCAGCATTGCTGCAGAGGTTGAAGACGTGGGAGGTCAGCCTGTCAGTGCTCAGACCATACGCCGCACACTGCATCAACTCGGTCTGCATGGTCGTCATCCCAGAAGGAAGCTGACGCACAAGAAAGCCCGCAAACAGTTTGCTGAAGACGAGCAGTCCAAGAACATGGATTACTGGAATGCCCTGTGGTCTGACGAGACCAAGATAAACTTGTTTGGCTCAGATGGTGTCCAGCATGTGTGGCGGCGCCCTGGTGAGAAGTACCAAGACAACTGTATCTTGCCTACAGTCAAGCATGGTGGTGGTAGCATCATGGTCTTGGGCTGCATGAGTGTCATTGAGGGAAACATGAATTCCAACATGTACTGTGACATTCTGAAACAGAGCATGATCCCCTCCCTTCGAAAACTGGGCCTCATGGCAGTTTTCCAACAGGATAACGACCCCAAACACAACCTCCAAGATGACAACTGCCTTGCTGAGGAAGCTGAAGGTAAAGGTGATGGACTAAACCCAATTGAGCACCTGTGGCGCATCCTCAAGTGGAAGGTGGAGGAGTTCAAGGTGTCTAACATCCACCAGCTCTGTGATGTCATCATGGAGGAGTGGAAGAGGATTCCAGTAGCAACCTGTGCAGCTCTGGTGAATTCCATGCCCAGGAGGGTTAAGGCAGTGCTGGATAATAATGGTGGTCACACAAAATATTGACACTTTGGGCACAATTTGGACATGTTCACTGTGGGGTGTACTCACTTATGTTGCAGCTATTTAGACATTAATGGCTGTGTGTTGAGTTATTTTCAGAAGACAGTAAATCTACACTGCTATACAAGCTGTACACTGACTACTCTAAGTTATATCCAAGTTTTATTTCTATAGTGTTGTCCCATGAAAAGATATAATAAAATATTTGCAGAAATGTGAGGGGTGTACTCACTTTTGTGATACACTGTATATACAGTGTATCACAAAAGTGAGTACACCCCTCACATTTCTGCAGATATTTAAGTATATCTTTTCATGGGACAACACTGACAAAATGACACTTTGACACAATGAAAAGTAGTCTGTGTGCAGCTTATATAACAGTGTATATTTATTCTTCCCTCAAAATAACTCAATATACAGCCATTAATGTCTAAACCACCGGCAACAAAAGTGAGTACACCCCTTAGTGAAAGTTCCTGAAGTGTCAATATTTTGTGTGGCCACCATTATTTCCCAGAACTGCCTTAACTCTCCTGGGCATGGAGTTTACCAGAGCTTCACAGGTTGCCACTGGAATGCTTTTCCACTCCTCCATGACGACATCACGGAGCTGGCGGATATTCGAGACTTTGCGCTCCTCCACCTTCCGCTTGAGGATGCCCCAAAGATGTTCTATTGGGTTTAGGTCTGGAGACATGCTTGGCCAGTCCATCACCTTTACCCTCAGCCTCTTCAATAAAGCAGTGGTCGTCTTAGAGGTGTGTTTGGGGTCATTATCATGCTGGAACACTGCCCTGCGACACAGTTTCCGGAGGGAGGGGATCATGCTCTGCTTCAGTATTTCACAGTACATATTGGAGTTCATGTGTCCCTCAATGAAATGTAACTCCCCAACACCTGCTGCACTCATGCAGCCCCAGACCATGGCATTCCCACCACCATGCTTGACTGTAGGCATGACACACTTATCTTTGTACTCCTCACCTGATTGCCGCCACACATGCTTGAGACCATCTGAACCAAACAAATTAATCTTGGTCTCATCAGACCATAGGACATGGTTCCAGTAATCCATGTCCTTTGTTGACATGTCTTCAGCAAACTGTTTGCGGGCTTTCTTGTGTAGAGACTTCAGAAGAGGCTTCCTTCTGGGGTGACAGCCATGCAGACCAATTTGATGTAGTGTGCGGCGTATGGTCTGAGCACTGACAGGCTGACCCCCCACCTTTTCAATCTCTGCAGCAATGCTGACAGCACTCCTGCGCCTATCTTTCAAAGACAGCAGTTGGATGTGACGCTGAGCACGTGCACTCAGCTTCTTTGGACGACCAACACGAGGTCTGTTCTGAGTGGACCCTGCTTTTTTAAAACGCTGGATGATCTTGGCCACTGTGCTGCAGCTCAGTTTCAGGGTGTTGGCAATCTTCTTGTAGCCTTGGCCATCTTCATGTAGCGCAACAATTCGTCTTTTAATATCCTCAGAGAGTTCTTTGCCATGAGGTGCCATGTTGGAACTTTCAGTGTCCAGTATGAGAGAGTGTGAGAGCTGTACTACTAAATTGAACACACCTGCTCCCTATGCACACCTGAGACCTAGTAACACTAACAAATCACATGACATTTTGGAGGGAAAATGACAAGCAGTGCTCAATTTGGACATTTAGGGGTGTAGTCTCTTAGGGGTGTACTCACTTTTGTTGCCGGTGGTTTAGACATTAATGGCTGTATATTGAGTTATTTTGAGGGAAGAATAAATTTACACTGTTATATAAGCTGCACACAGACTACTTTTCATTGTGTCAAAGTGTCATTTTGTCAGTGTTGTCCCATGAAAAGATATACTTAAATATCTGCAGAAATGTGAGGGGTGTACTCACTTTTGTGATACACTGTATATATACATATATATATACAGTGTATCACAAAAGTGAGTACACCCCTCACATTTCTGCAAATATTTCATTATATCTTTTCATGGGACAACACTATAGACATGAAACTTGGATATAACTTAGAGTAGTCAGTGTACAGCTTGTATAGCAGTGTAGATTTACTGTCTTCTGAAAATAACTCAACACACAGCCATTAATGTCTAAATGGCTGGCAACATAAGTGAGTACACCCCACAGTGAACATGTCCAAATTGTGCCCAAAGTGTCAATATTTTGTGTGACCACCATTATTATCCAGCACTGCCTTAACCCTCCTGGGCATGGAATTCACCAGAGCTGCACAGGTCGCTACTGGAATCCTCTTCCACTCCTCCATGATGACATCACGGAGCTGGTGGATGTTAGACACCTTGAACTCCTCCACCTTCCACTTGAGGATGCGCCACAGGTGCTCAATTGGGTTTAGTCCATCACCTTTACCTTCAGCTTCCTCAGCAAGGCAGCTGTCATCTTGGAGGTTGTGTTTGGGGTCGTTATCCTGTTGGAAAACTGCCATGAGGGCCAGTTTTCGAAGGGAGGGGATCATGCTCTGTTTCAGAATGTCACAGTACATGTTGGAATTTAAGTTTCCCTCAATGAACTGCAGCTCCCCAGTGCCAGCAACACTCATGCAGCCCAAGACCATGATGCTACCACCACCATGCTTGACTGTAGGCAAGATACAGTTGTCTTGGTACTTCTCACCAGGGCGCCG